>NC_052150.1:186800116-187100116 GCF_902713615.1 Scyliorhinus canicula | reverse complement strand
TGACTAGATGAGGCAAAAGATGAAAATAATGTAGCTGAACTCATGACTGAAGAATTGTCAGTTTGTGATATGTTACATATATCATAAGTTTGAATATGCTTCTTTGTGACCAATAGAAAAGGTGGACAGACATAATTTAATAAGGGCAGCACGGTAGCATTGTGGATAGCACAATGCTTCACAGCTCCAGGGTCCCAGGTTCGATTCCGGCTTGGGTCACTGTCTGTGCGGAGTCTGCACATCCTCCCCGTGTGTGCGTGGGTTTCCTCCGGGTGCTCCGGTTTCCTCCCACAGTCTCCTCCCACAGTCCAAAGATGTGCAGGTTAGGTGGATTGGCCGTGCTAAATTGCCCTTAGTGTCCAAAATTGCCCTTAGTGTTTGGTGGGGTTACTGGGTTATTGGGATAGCGGGAGGTGTTGACCTTGGGTAGGGTGCTCTTTCCAAGAGCCGGCGCAGACTCGATGGGCCGAATGGCCTCCTTCTGCACTGTAAATTCTATGATTCTATGAATAAGCAGTTAACCTGATTCATAAACACAATTAATTCTATATGCAGGAGCCTCCAAAGTTGTGCGCTGGTTGCTGAATATTCTACAACATTTCATTATTGTAACTAACTTTTCCTTTTCAAACAATTGCTCACAAAAGCATAGCAATCACACTGCTGTGCAACTTCCATTGCAATCATCTCATAAAAATATTGGCCATTTTAGATTAAAAATTGGATGAATTAAAATAAATACTGAAACTCCGGAAATATGCTTGGACAGCTTTGGTGTCCCATTGCTTTATTTCTTACATCATGCATAAAAAATGAGAGACAAAAAGGGTACACTTTTGTTTGCTGTCCTGTGTTTCTCCTTTAAAATTTGTAATGCTACCGAACTTTGTTGCTTACTGACTGAATAAAGTGCTCTATCCTGAGGAAGTTTTTACATCCTGTTAAGTACGTTGGCCTTTTCACAGCCGCTAAAACGACAGGAAATCGAGACATCCACCAAACAAATCTACAAACAAACTCGTGGGATACATGACTTGTGAAACCGTGTCTCATGCAAACATCTGGCAGGAAATAGTGTATATTCTGAGTCTTTCTATGAACGGCATTGTCATTTACTTTCATGAAAGAAGCTCAACAGAAACGGAAGCTTTGTAAGGATAAAGTTTGAAATTTGTTTGTACAGATGCTGACTGAGACCATTAGACTGACCTTGGCTTTTTCAATGACATTGGTAAATTCTCCTGCCCACAGGAAACAGTGCTGAGGAGCTAGCAGCAAGAAACAGTCTCCACTATTCAACGAAGATGCTCTTGGTTCCACCAACCTGGTTTGGATATGCCTTCGCCCTACAAAATAAATTTAGGAATGCACGTTCAAATCGTTCTGGTACTGTATAACTGCCCACAACACAATAATAAATCACGTATCTAGAAATGTTTTCCCTGGTGGCTTGTAGCTTTGGGCCTGATTTTAACTTTGCAAATGAATGGGCGTTGAGCAAATTAAAATCAGGCTCTTCGGGTCCATCATATTTTACTGCACTTTTTAGGATGAAACTAAGGAAGCCCAAGTACATTAATATTTAATAATAATAATAATAATAATTTTTATTATTGTCACAAGTAGGCTCACATTAACACTGCAATGAAGTTACTGTGAAAAGCCTCTAGTCGCCACATTCCAGCGCCTGCTCGGGTACACGAATTCAGAATGTCCAAATTACCTAACAGCACGTCTTTCGGGACTTGTGAGGAAACTGGAGCACCCAGAGAAAACCCACGCAGCCACGGGGAGAACGTGCAGGCTCTGCACAGACAGTGACCCAAGTGGGAATTGAACCCATGACCCTGGCGCTGTGAAGCAACAGTGCTTCTCCATTTATAGCACATTGCTCATTACATCCTTAATTTTAAAAAATGGCTTTTGGACTGAATGCTTGTGTCCAAAGTAGAAAGTTTTGGCGCTTCAGTAGAGCTGCTTACCACCTTGAATTATATAAGTAGTAAAATAAAGCTCAGGTATGGTGCAGACCAGAGGAAATGTAAAGGTATTTATTAAAATTCCTCAACATCTACTTACTGGTATAGATAATTAGAAAATTTGTGAGACTTGTATCATCTCCCTTATTAGTCAGCTTCGTACACTCGGACTGTTAATTTTCTCCAAGTTACGGATAGCATAATGCCTATCATGAACGCAAACTCATTTTATTTAATACCTGTAGGCAGTGAGGAAGATTTTATTCCATTAAAGTGAGCTGCATTCTTATCCACTTCCTGGTGTTAAAGGCAAAGTGCTTTCTTACTCTGACAACAGTTTTTCAATATAACAAAATTTTTAAATTTATAATGATAGAAAATGTTTTTCCTTTTTTTGACCCAGTGGTAGTTTCCTCGTCAAACAGATCTACAGCACAGAAAGGCCCTTGGGCCCATCCCGTATGCACTGATCAAAAATCACCACCTAGCTATTCAAATCCCATTTTTCAGCACTTGGCCCATAGCCTTGGCGGCATTGCAAGTGCACATCTAAATGCTTTTTCAATGTCATGAGGGTCTCTGCCTCCACCACCCTTTCAAATCAGTGAGTTCCAGACTCCCACAAACCTTTGGGGAAAAACAATTTTTTCTCACATCCCCTCTAAACCTCCTGCCCCTCACCTTAAATCTATGCCCCTGGTCATTAAACCCTCTATTCACTGAGGTGAAAAGTTTCTTCCTGACTATTCTATCTATGCCCCTCCTAATTTTATACATCTTAGTCATGTCCCTCCTCAGTCTCCTCTGCTCCAAGGAAAACAACTATCGCAAGACACGCTCCTTATCTGTGAAGCGGTGGAATCTAATCACCATCGCCCTCGGTGGTTCGTTTGCCCGAGGCTTCCTTGTGAGGACTCTTTGTGCCCCGTCCAGTTCCAAGGGCCCCTGCGCCCATCAGCACCCCCAGCATTGTGGTCACATACGCGCCGGCGTCCGACCCTTCCGCACCTTCAGGGAGGCCCAGAATCCACAGATTTTGTCTCCTAGACCTGTTTGAGGTCATCCAGTCCCTCCTGCCATCTCTTGAGCAGGGCCTCATGTGCCTCCACCCTGACTGCCAGGCCCAGGATCCCATCCTCATTGTCAGAGACCTTCTTCTCCATCTCTTTAATAGCCTTCTCCTGCATCTTCTGAGTCTCCACCATCTTTTCCATAGAGGCCTTCACAGGGGCCAGCATCTCCGTCTTCAGCTCTGCGAAGCAGTTTCTCAGGAACTCCTGCTGCTCCCTCCACCACTGGGCCCACGCTGCCCGATCCACGCCGGCCGCCATTTTGTCCTCTCGTGCTCGTTCCACGCAATTGCTCTCTTCACGGCCACACTCCTAGTCCCCTCTATGCAGCGTTGAGGGGAACCTCTCCAGTGCCCCTTGCTACGCCGGGAATCACCGCCGAAGTGCCGCTACAGCTCCGTTAAAGGGCCCAAATGGCCGGTCTCAGCGGGAGCTACCGCATGAGCGACCTATCTGGACATGGCCGCTACCGGAAGTCCCCCACAAAGCTTTGTTTATTGACCCGTTTAGTATATCCTCTCTTCACACAACTAGAATTTATTCCTAACCATTAGTACCACTCCCCCTCCTTTTTAAAAAAAAAATCATGCCCACAGATCATTGAGCCAAAATCCCGATTTATTTTGGGGGGGGGGGGGAGAGAGAGATAGAGAGAGAGAGGAGGAGAGAGCCACGGGCGATCATAATCAGGTTTCATTGCTACCTGGATAACTTGGCTTTATTGTCATGTGTACCGAGGTAGTGAAAAATATTGCGTACAGTCCAGACAGTTCATTCCATATATGGAAAAACATAGGAGATATGGTAGATACACAACGTAAATACATTGATACACTTAAAAACAAAATATATTGTATTACAAACACGTATCTCAACAGGTTACAGTAAAGAGTACGTCTGGGGTGCATGGGGTCCTTAATTATGCTGGCTGCCTTTCTGAGGCAGCGGGAATTATAGATAAGAGTCAATGGATGGGAGGCTGGATTGCGTGATGGACTGGGCTACATTCACAACCTTTTATAATTTCCTGCGGTCTTGGGCAGAGTAGGCTCCATACCAAGCTATGATACAACCAGAAAGAATGCTTTCTATGGTGCATCTGTAGAAGGTGGTGAGGGTTGTAGCTGACATGCCAAATTTCCTTAGTCTTCTGAGAAAGTAGAGTAGTTGGTGGGCTTTCTTAACTATAGTGTCCGCATGGGGGGGAAACCAGGACAGTTTGTTGGTGATCTGTACACCTAAAAACTTGAAGCTCTCGACCCTTTCTACTTCGTCCCCATTGATGTAGACAGGGGCATGTTCTCCACTACACTTCCTGAAGTCGATGACAATCTCCTTTGTTTTGTGACATTGAGGGAAAGATTATTGTCGTCGCACCAGTTCACCAGATTCTCTATCTCATTCCTAGTACTCTGTCTCATCATTGTTTGAAATCAGACCCACTACTGTGGTGTCATCAGCAAATTTTAAAATAGAGTTGGAGGGGAATTTGGCCACACAGTCATAGGTGTACAAGTAGGGGGCTGAGGACACAGCCTTGTGGGGCACCGGTGTTGAGGATGATCGTGGAGGAGGTGTTGCCTATCTTTATGGATTGTGGTCTGTGGGTTAGAAAGTTCAGGATCCAGTCACAGAGGGAGGAGGCGAGGCAAAGGCCTCGGAGTTTGGAGATGAGTTTCATAGGAATGATGGTGTTAAAGGATGAACTGTAGTCAACAAATAGGAGTCTGACATAGGTGTCTTTATTATCTAGGTGTTCCAGGGTAGAGTGCAGGGCCATGGAGATGGCGTCTGCTGTGGGCCTGGAGCAGCGGTAGGTGAACTGTAGTGGATCAAGGCAATCCAGGAGGCTAGAGTTGATTCGTGTCACGACTAACCTTTTGAAGCCCTTCATGATGATGGATGTCAGAGCCACTGGATGAGTCATTAAGACATACTGCTTGACATTTTTTTGGTACAGGGATGATGGTCGTCTTCTTGAAGCAGATAGGGACCTCAGATTGTTGTAAAGAGAGGTTGCAGATGTCTGCGAATACCCCCGCCAGCTGATCCGCGCAAGGCCTGAGTGCTCGTCCGGGTACCCCATCCGGGCCAGTGGCTTTCCGAGGGTTGACCTTCGAGAAGGCTGCTCTGACATCTGCAGTGGTGATCTCAGATATAAGTTCATCTGTGGCTTCTGGGGTGGAGGGCTCCCTCTCGCTGACCTCTTGCTCAAAGCGGGCATAGAATGCGTTGAGCTCATCAGGGAGGGGTGCGTTGGAGCCGACAATTTTACATGCCTTCATCTTGTACCCAGTTATGCCTTGCAGACCTTGCCATAGACGTTGACATATAAACAGCATTGAGATAAATGATCAGGTAATCTGTTTTTGTGATGGTGTGGAGATTCCGGCGTTGGGCTGCGGTGGGCACAGTAAGAAGTCTTACAACACCAGGTTAAAGTCCAACAGGTTTGTTTCAAATCACTAGCTCAGGTGAGGAAGGAGCTGTGCTCCGAAAGCTAGTGATTTGAAACAAACCTGTTGGACTATAACCTGATATTGTAAGACTTCTTACTATTTTTGTGATGTTAGCTGAGGGACAGAAATCAGCCGGGAGATCAAGAACTCCCCAATTCTTCATCAAATTGTTCTGTTGAATGTGTTTATGTTCACCTCGGCAGGTAGATAGGACCTCAATTTAACTGAAGACAAGGCCAAAGTATGCAGCACTCCCAGTCAAGAAGCAGAGGTAGTTTTAAGTAATAAATAACAGTGAAACAGAACACTCGGAGGCCTTGTTCCTCGTGGCTGGGACTTCAACCAGGCCAACCTCAAGAGTGTGCTGCCAAAATTCCACCAGCACATCCCCTGTCCCACCGGGGCCCAAGTATCCTTGACCATTGCTACACAAACTTCTTGACGCAGATCCATCCCTTGTCTGCACTTCGGAAAATTGGACCACAAGATAGTGCTCCTCCCGACATACAAGCAGAAACTTAAGCGGGAGAATCCGGTTAAGAAGGTTGTGCAGTGCTGGTCTGAGGAAACAGAAGAGCTCCTACATGACTGCTGGGAGTCAGTGGACTGGTCCATATTCAAGAACTCAAATGGTCAAACTAGACGGGTATGCCACCACCGTTACAGGCTTCATTAATAAGTGTGTCAAAGATTGCGTGCCAAAGAGGGTAGTACGTACGGTCCTCAACCAGAAATCATGGTTTAACCAGGAGATCCACTCTCTAGAAGTCCAGGTTTGAGGCGTTCTGAACAGGTGAACTGACCTATACAAGATATCTAGGTACGATGTCGGCAAAGCCATCAGAGATGCCAAGAGACAATACCAGACTAAGCTAGAGTCACAGATGAACAACATGGACTCTCGTTGGTTGTGGCAAGTCTTAAACAATATAACGGGCTACAAAGAAAAGCCGAGTAGAATCTCTGGCAACAGAGCACCCGTCCCCGATGAACTCAATGCATTCTATGCTCGATTTGAACAGGAAGCCAACAAACCGTCGTCAACTGCCCCAATAACCTCAGATATACTCATACGTAGTATCACAGCCGCAGAAGTCAGATCGGTCTTCTTGAAGGTGAACCCACGGAAACCAACAGGTCCTGACTGAGTCCCTAGTCATGCACACAGATCCTGCGCGTGCCACGGGCGGTGTGTTCGAAGACATCTTCAACCTCTCCCTATTCTGTTCCGTTCCCACCTACTTAAAGACGACCGCTATTAGACACGTTACCAAATAAGAACCAGGCAACGTGCCTCAACGACTACCATCCGGTGGCCTTGACTTCAATCATTATGAAGTGCTTCGAGAGGTTGGTCATGAGACATCAACTCCATGCTCCCAGAATGCCTTGATCCACTGCAATTAGCACACCAGCAAAACCGGTCCATAGCAGACACAATCTCCTGGCCCTACACTCATCCCTGGAGCATCTCGACAACAAGAACTCCTACTTCAGACTCCTATTCATCGACTACAGCTTTGTCTTCAACACTATAATCCCAGCCAAGCTCATATACTCTAAAACCCACGACTTGGCTCCTCCTTCTGCAACTGGATTCTCTGCTTCCTGACCCATAGACCACAATCAGTAAAGATAAACAACGACATCTCCTCCACGACAGTCCTCAATACTGGGGCCCCGCAAGGCTGTGTACTTAGCTCCCTATTATACTCCCTACGTACACACGACTGTGTGGCACAACTCGGCTCCAACCCCACCTCCAAGTTTGTTGATGATAAGACCGTAGTGGGTCGGATCTCAAACAACGATGAGTCAGAGTACAGGAGGGTTATAGAGATCCTAGTGGCGTGATGCAACAACAACAATCTCTCCCTCAATGTCAGCAAAACTAAGCAGCTGGTTATCAAGTTAAGGAAGCAAAGTATCATACACACTCCTGTCTGTATCAATGGTGCCAAGGTGGAGATGGCTGACAGTTTCAAATTCCTAGGTGTACACCAACGTTTCCTGGTCCACCCAGGTTGACATTATGACCAAGACAGCACAACAGTGCCTATACCGCCGCAGGAAACTAAGGACATTTGGCATGTTCACATTGACTCTCACCAATTTTTAAAATAGCACCATAGAAAGCATCCCATCTGACTGCAGCACAGCTTGGTATGGCAACTGCTCAGCCCAAGACCGTAAGAAATGACCATAAGTCGTAAACACAGCCCAGTCCATCACAAGAACCCAACTCCCATCCATCGACTGTCTGCACCTGCCACAGCCTTGGGAAAGTGGGTAGCATAACTAAAGCCCCTTCCAACTGGATTATTCTCTCCTCCAAACTCTTCCATTGGGCAGAAGACACAAAAGCCCGAGAACGGGCACTAACAGATTCAAAAACGGCTTCTTCCCACTGTTACCAGACTCCTCTGATGGACTGAACTGATCGCTCTATGCATCTTCGACTGTTGTAGCACTATACTCTGTATGCTCCACCCAATGTCAATGTCTATTAGGGGCTGGTTTAGCACAGTGGGCTAAACAGCTGGATTCTAATGCAGGGCAAGGCAGCAGCGTGGGTTCAATTCCTGTGCCGGCCTCCCCAAACAGGCGCTGGAATGTGGCGACTAGGGATATTTCCACAGTAACTTCATTGAAGCCTACTTGTGACAACAAGTGATTAAGATCATATCATTATCATGTCATGTCCATGTATTTATATTGTGTCTTTATCTTATGTCCCATGTTTTTCATGGATGGAACAATCTGCCTGGACTGTATGCAGAACAATACTTTTCACTGTAACTCGGAACACATGACAATAAATCAAAATCTAAGTGATATATGATTGTATTGTTGGATATTAGAAATAAGGCATAGATTTAAACAAGTTTAATTTAGTGTTTCTGTGTAAGGAAGGGTAAACCTCTGGTTAGATTCATGTTAAACAAAGATGTCTGCGGTGTATGGGGGTTTCTGGGTTCAGTTCAAAGTGTTTCTATTGCGCTGAGAGTCTACAACGTGAAAAATAAACACGAGCTTGGGGAAAGTAATTCACCCTGTGTCTGCGTGGGTTTCCTCCGGGTGCTCCAGTTTCCCAGGTTCGATTCCGGCTTGGGTCACTGTCTGTGCAGAGTCTGCACATCCTCCCCGTGTGTGCATGGGTTTCCTCCGGGTGCTCCGGTTTCCTCCCACAGTCCAAAAATGTGCAGGTTAGGTGGATTGGCCATGATAAATTGCCCTTAGTGTCCAAAATTGCCCTTAGTGTTGGGTGGGGTTACTGGGTTATGGTGGAGGTGTTGACCTTGGGTAGGGTGTTCTTTCCAAGAGCCGATGCAGACTCGATGGGCCGAATGGCCTCCTTCTGCACTGTAAATTCTATGATAATCTATGATTTAATTTCAACTCTTTATTCTGACCAGGATTTGAGCCTAATTCTCAGAAGAGGAAATGTACTCAAAAGACCATAAGGCCATAAGACATAGGAGCAGAATTAGGCCACTTGCCCATCGAATCTGCTTTGCCATTCAGTCATGGCTGATGTTTTTCTCACCCCCATTCTCCTGCCTTTTCCCCATAACCCCTGAACCCCTTATTAATCAAGAACCTACCTATCTTAAAGAGACTCAGTGATTTGGCCTCCACAGCCTTCTGCGGCAAAGAGTTCCGCAGATTCACCACCCTCTTCAAAAGCTGGGTTACATGTGCTTTCTTTGCCAACATTACATTTTTAATTTTACGATTGGAAACCTCATCAGATAATTTTAGTTGAAGCTTTACTTAATTTCTAAATAATTTAAGAAAAACATTATGCAGGATCTGATGAAACATGACAAAGACAAGTTCTTATGTGTAGATGAAGACTTAAACGCTTTGCCCATTGTATTTTTTTCTTCACACCACGTTCAAAGAAATTGCCCATTGTTGAAAAATGCAGATCAAACTGAGCATCCAGATTATCAAAGGAAAATGCTGCTCAAAATCTACTTCCCTCTGTTCTGCCTCTTTCTCAAAAGAAAATTGCTGCTGATCTGGATTATGGTTTTCGACATGAAACAGACTGTTATGATGATTTAGGAAAAGATGAAAGATAAATGGCAATATGTCTGATGGAAAGATTTGCTTTGGTTTAAACTATCCTGTGCACCATCAGAAATTGCACACACTTGGAAACACTCTTGTGAAAGATTGATGAGAGGTTGATAACCCTTTAATAAATTAATGAAATTCTGACCTTTAATCTGCAGCAACATCAGCTTTTTGTACGGCACAGCACTGTTGTTTGACACTTGTTCTGTTGAATTCACGTTGCGGAGGTTGACACTGCTGAAGTCCTCTTTGCTTGCCAGCCCAGCTAATGCTATTTCTGATAAGTTAGAGTTTTTCGACACTGGTAAAAAAAATGAAAAAGTCAATCAGCACTGCTGCAGGAATTGCACTGTACCTTACAGAAGGCTCCAAGAAAGACCTGCATTTATATAGCATCTTTCATGACCTCAGGACACCCTAAAAGGGATTTAACAGACAATGGAAGTATTTTTAAAAAAATGTAGTCACTCATGTAGGAAAACAAGCTTGTCACATAGTGATAACAAGATCCCACAAACAACAATGAGATAATAGTAATATAATTTGTTATAGCCATAGTGGCTGAGGAGTAAATCTTGGCCATGGCCTTGGGGAACAATTCACTGCTCTTCTGAAATAGTGCCATGGCAACTTTCAGGTCCACCTGAAGGGTGAATTGTTTAGCGTTCCACTTGAGGGTGCAACTCTGTCCGGTCTACAATCCCGTAATTATGCACTGAAGTAATTTCCACCTCAAAGCGATTGATTAATTTTTGGAAGCAAGGGAAATGAGACATATTGGATGCAGAGCACCTATCAAGGCACCTGCCCAGGATAATGTCTCTGAAGATCTCTTTGCAAAACAAATTCGAAGTTTGAGGCAAGTCTAATATTTCCGTACATGAAAGCTAGCAAAATTCCAGGTTTGAAGTTCATAGGTTCAGAGATTCAAGTCACAGAGGAGGCCATTCAGTCCAGCACATTGGTGCTGGCCATACGAGTTATCCAGTTTAACTCCCTCCACTTTCTAGCTCCTGGTCAGTAATCTTGCAGGTTTACAGCATTTCTAGTACATACCCACGTACTTTTCATTCCAATCAAAGTTTCTGTTTCTACCACCCTTTCAGGTACCACATTGCAGATCTCCACCACCCTCTGAGTAAAATGATTTCTCCTTGGACCCCCTCTAAACTCCTGCCTTTTACCCTAAATCTATGTCCCTGATTATGGATCCCGCAATCAAGGGGAATAGAACCTCCTATCCACCCTGTGTGGATCCCTCAAAATTTTATGCACTTAATTAGATATCTCTGTACGCTCCCTTATTCCAAAGAAAACAACCCTAGCCTATCCAATCGTTCAGCTTCTCCAGTCCTGGTAGCATCCTTATAAGTCTGTTCTGTACCCTCTCTCGTGTGATCACACCCTCCTGCAATGTGATGACTAGAATTATACCCGGTGCTCTAGATGTGGCCTAACTAGAATTTTTTTTTGCAGTTTTAGCATAACATCCCTGCTCTCATATTCTATGCCTCAGCTTCTCTCATATTCTATGCCTCAGCTAATAAAGGCAAGTATCCCTTATGCCTCCTTGACCACCTTTCCTATGATCTTCAGGGATCCATCCACTTGTACTCCAAGGTACTTCTGCTCCTCTACACTCGTTAGTAACCTACCATTTACAGTGAATTCCCTCGCCTTGTTTGCCTTTCCCAAAAGCATTACCTCATGTATATCCAGAATGAATTCAAGGCCACCTGAGCTGTTTGCAGCTTTCTTCCTTACTACCAAACAAATAGCCAATCTGATACTTCTTAACCTTTCTCTCCACATTAAGTCTAAATCATTGATATAGACCATGGAAAGCAAAGGACCTAATAGTGAGCCCTGAGGAAACCCCTCTTGGAACAGTCTTTCAGGCACAAAAACACCTGCTGACCTTTGCCCTTTGCTTCCTGCCATTGAGGTAATTTTGCATCCAATTAGCCTCTTTCCCCTGGATCCCATGGATTTGTACATCTCTATCCAGTCTGACATGTGGGGCCTTCTCAACAGTTTTGCTAAAATCCATGTCTACTACATCTAATGCGCTACTCATCAAGTTTTTTTGAGGAGGTAACAAGGAGTGTCACTCAATCAATAACTATTGCATGGGGTCTGGACAAAGTAGGTAGGGAGAAACTGCTCATTGGCGGAAGGGTCAAGAACCAGAGACAGCAATTTAAGCGGCTGAAAAAAAGAACTGGTGGCAACACGAGGAAAAACCCTTTGTCACGGTCCATGCTCAGGGTTTGGAATGCTATGTCTCAAGAGTATGGTAGAGTCAGATTCAATCACAGCTTTCAAAGGAAATTGGATAATTAGCTGAAAAGTTTTGCAGGGCTAATGGAAAAGGCAGGAGAGTTGGACTAGTTGAGTTGTTCTTGCAGAGAGCAGACATGGACATGATGGACCAAATGGCCACCTTCTGTGTTGCAACCACTTTAAAGATTCTAAGTTACACATGATCTTTCCTTAATAAATCCATGCCGACTGTCTTTGATCAGTATTTTTCTAAATGCCAATTAATGGGGTCCCTGAGAATTTTTTCCAACAACTTGACCACCACCGTGGCTAAGCTTTCTGCCCTGTAATTATTCAGTCATTTCCATTCTCCCTTTTAAAAATAATATTATCAGCCCTCCAGCACAATACCTGAGGTCAGGGGTTGAACAGAAAGGCAACTTTCACCTGAATCGCCCCTACAGCCTACTAAGTAAATGTAGTGAGGTACAAAAGGTATCATACTTAATCCTTGTCCATACTTGACCTATTGCATACAAATAGGGAAGGGGAAGAAAATAAAAGTAATGGCTCCTGCTTACTCTGCAAAGACACCATGTTGGCAAGCGCACATTTCTAAACGTCAAATAAATACTGTTCCAGCTCATCTCCGATGTATCCATATGGAAATACCCTACTGATCCTTGATTAATGAGTGGAAATATAATAAAAGATTGAGAGTGAAACATCAGAGAATGTGCTGAAACCGTATATCAACAAGAGCCAATGCCTCGAGATGGGGAGCAAAGCAAAACAACACTACCCACGATATAGAAAGATCTGAAGCCCAGCATATCAAACAAAATGCACAAAATATACATTTTTTTTAAATTTAGAAAGGCTGAGAGGTATGAAAAAAAAGACTCGAAAATATTGATGGGGGAAAAACTAACAGCATTTTTAAATACCTATTTAGAGCAGTTAAAGGATAGAGCTGGTTAGAGATAGCACCAAAGAAAGGTAACAGCACAAAAAGAGGCCGTTCAACCCATAGTATCTGTGCCAGCTGAAAAAATGCGAACCACCCATTTTAATCCCACCTTCCAGCACCTGGTCTGTAGCCTAGCAGGTTATAGCACTTTTGGTGCACATCCAGCCACCGTTTAAATGAGTTGAGCGAGGGTTCCTGCCTCGACCATCAATCCGGCCAGCGAATGTCAGACACCTACCACCTTCTGGGTAAAAATGTTCTTCCTAATATTCCCCCATGCCCTCTACCAATCACCTTAAATCTGTGCCCTCTGGTAAATTACCTCTCCATTAGGGGAAACAAGTCCTTAATAATGTTGTACACCTCAATCAAGTCACCCCTTTTGGCCTCCTCTGTTCTGAGGAAAACACCCTAGCCTGCCTAATCTTTCCTCATGGCTGCCATTTTCCAGCCCTGGTAATATTCTTCTCCGCTCTCTCCTGAGCAATTATGTCCCTCCTGTAATGTGCTGACCAGAACTGTACACAAACCCCTGCTGTGGCCTAACCAGCAGTATATACAGTTCCAGCATTACATCCACATTTTTGTATTCTATACCTCATGCAACAAAGGAAAGCATTCCATATGCCATCCTCACCATCCTCCTGTGGACATGCACCCCAATGTCTCTCACTTCCTCTATCCCTCCGTGTATTGAGCATTCCCTTGCTTTGTTTGCCCTCTCAAAATGCATAACCTTGTACTTTTCTGGAATGAACTGCATTTGTTACTTTTGTGCCCATATAACATGATACAATTCTGAAGTACACAGCTATCCCCTTCACTATCAACTACACTGCAGAATTTTGTTCCATCTGCAAATTTCCCAATCATGCCTCCCACATTTAAGTCTAAATTATTAATACATACCAGAAACAGCAAAGATAGCATAAGACAAGTTAGGGGCAGCACGGTGGTGCAGTGGGTTAGCCCTGCAGCCTCACGGCGCCGAGATCCCAGGTTTGATCCCAGCTCTGGGTCACTGTCTTGTGTGGAGTTTGCACATTCTCCACTTGTTTGCATGGGTTTCGTCCTCACAACTCAAAGATGTGCAGGGTAGGTGGATTGGCTACGTTAAGTTGCCCCTTAATTGGAAAAAATGAATTGGGTACTCTAAATTTCAAAAAAAAGAACTAAAGAGGAAGACAAATTAATATCTCACCTCGAGTTTCACAGGAGAAGCACTGTTAAATTTGTATAAATGATTCATGAAGTCACACAATAGAAAGAATGTCAAGAATGAGAGGGATAACCAAGCCGATAACAATGAAAAGAGTGAGCCAGGCAACGAGACGGCTAAATTTATGATCAGCAAAAGGGCAAAGGGAGAAGTTACAAGAATTATTAATTGGGCTAGTAGACCTTCTGGTGGCAGCAAAAGCTACAAGTTACCTTTCCAGAGAAGAAGTGAAAAAATATTTGTTAAAGGGACATGCAAAAGGAAATAAAAATGGTGTGTCCACCATGATTATTAAGCTTCGGTACCGAAGTGGAAACAGAACCCACAATCTGCCTGCTCAAGAAGTGAGAATGTCACTAATTTAGCCAACATTGACACTTCACAAAGGAAAGGAGAGTAGCAGAGGAGTACATTATGCAGAGGAAATTGAGGAGATGGAAAAAGGAGTTACAAGGATGATACTGAAGAGGAAAGCAGAGCCTCGTTTCTCTAGCGAAGAGAAGGCTGATATGTATCCTGATAAGGCGTTTATAACATAACGAAAGAGCTCAATAGCGTAAATGTGTACAATAAATTTTCATTTGTTGGGTGTCCAAAATTAGAGGTCTTTAATGAATCCAATGGAGAATTCAGGAGAAACCCCTTTGCCAAAAGAGTGTTAAGAATGTCGAATGCGTGCCATGATGAGTAGTTGAGGAAACCGATATGGCTAAATTTAAGGGAAACCACACGGGGGAGAAGGAAATAGAAGCATAGATGTAAAGAGATGGACGATGGCATGATTGCACCATACATACCATGTATGGTACATGATATCATCTGTACCATATGACACATATGGTATCATATGTATAATGCTAAATAGGATGGGCTGAATGGCCAGTCACTAAGCTGTAAACAGACGTGCATAACTTTTACAGAAAGCCAGACAAGGAACAGGAAGATGCAAGCTACAAGTTATGCAAACAGGTACATTTTTGTTTCTCGCATCTGGGGCGACCTTCCTTGCAGCCTTAAGCCAAGAATCCCAATTATTTCCTCTGTGTTTAATTAATCGAGAGCAGCATCAGCTCTGAGAAATGGAATAGTTTTCCAATTTAGGCACCAGTATTAGAACTGAACACATAGGACACACTAATGCTCCTTCTACAATTTCTCAATGTTTACCCACTCTACCCTCGGCTTATAGTGAGGGTTAACTTTCCCACACTAATTATCCCTATGCGCACTCGATTGGATTGTACATTTCTGAACAGTTTTGTGAACCTGCCCCATTTCATGTGGGGTTGAAAGCCGAGCAAAAAATAATTAGCTTCCAAATAGTGGTTATTTGCATTTTCAGTCATATTTTCTTTTTGTCAATAGTGAATAGAATTAGTGACCTTTGATGTCCATGGTGAATAGTCAATACTCGCATAATTGACACAGAAAAACAGCACAAAAATACCCCATTCCCTCTGCATTTTATAATAATGTGCACAGCAATCAACACAAAATTGAAAAGAAAATGCACAGAAGCAGTTAAAGACTCAAGAACAATACAAGCGGCTTCCACATTAATCTTACTTTTTTCTACCCTCATTCGCTTTGACTCCATGAATGCAATGTTCAACCTCTGTTCTGTATACTCATGTCGGATATCACCTCTTGCAGCCAGCATTTTAAGTGGATTACGTGAAGACTGTACTTTGCGCGTGGGTTTTATAGACCTTTTGTGCTCTGCTACTGCAGAGGTCAGCCTAGAAGGAAAAAATAAGTTAGCTTACATAGAAACATACAGAGCAGGAGGAGGCCATTCGAGCCTGTTCTGCCATTCATTATGCTCATAACTGATCATCAAGTTCAATATCCTGATCCAGCCTTTCCCCCATATCCCTTGATCCTTTTAGCCCCAAGAGCTGTATCTAATTCCTTATTGAAATTACACAATGTTTTGGCCTCAACTACTTTTTGTGTTAGTGAATTCCACAGATTCACCACTCTCCGAGTGAAAACATTTCTCCTCACCTTGGTCCTAAAAGGTTTATCCCTTATCCTCAAACTATGACTCCTAGTTCTGGATTCCCCCAACATCGGAACATTCTTCCTGAATTTACCCTGTCTAATCCTGTTAGAATTTTGTAAGTTTCTATGCGATCCCGTCTCACTCTTTAAAACTCCAATGACTGTGTAACCTTAGCCAATTTAGTCTCTCCTCATACGACAATTCCTCCATCACGGGAATCAGCCTGTTAAATCTTCGTTCTATTCCTTCCATTGCAAGAGCATCCTTTCTCAGACAAGGACACCAAAACTGCACATAATACTCCAGGTGCGGCTTCTAGCTACCCTCAAATCTGTAGGAACCAGAGTCCAAAGAATTTTGGAAAATGTCCATCAACTATTTCTAGGGCTACCTCCTTAAGTACACTGGGATGAAGATGATCGGGCCCTGGAGATTTATCTGCCTTCAATCCCATTAATTTCCCCCAAACCATTTCTCTATGAATGCTTATTTCCTTAAGCTCCTCACTAAATCTTGTGTTTCTCAGAACTTGCAGTACATTGCTTCTGTCTTCATAAAGGAAGAGATGAATAAAGTACAAATTTAGTTCCTCAGCCATTTCTTTGTTTCCCGTTATGGAATTTCCCCGTTTCTGATTGTAAGGGGCTGACATTAGTTTTTACATCTCTCTCTCCAGCCGCCTTCAAATTACTGGGCAATAAATGCTGGTTTGCAATGCCTATACCCCGAGAATGAACATTCCTTCCACAGTTTGGGACCATGGTCCACAAATGCTTTTTATTACAGATCCAGGTGATGAAAATCTGTTCCTCTGTTACAAATAGTCAAACAGTTCTTTCACTTCACTGAGGCCTATCTGTGAAAAGTGTTCATGAATAGGTGGGATTTAATGGCCCCATCAATCTGGGTGAATTCGGAGGCTGAAGGGGAGAGCTGTGATTGGGAGCGAGAGTGCAGAGAGGAGATCTTGCTGCCCTCCTGGCACCTTCCAACCAAATGCAGGGTGGGAAGGCTTGTGGTTAGCCCTTCCAACCTGGAGGCCATCATCCCACTGTCACTGGTATCCAATCAGCATCGGGCAGGGCACCCGCCACCCAGGGTGATCACCCAGTAACTATCTTGGGTTTACCAGTGATCTACTGGTGCTGGGAGTACCTTATTCATGTGTACTTGAAATGAAAATCGCTTATTGTCACAAGTAGGCTTCAAATGAAGTTACTGTGAAAAGCCCCTAGTCGCCACATTCCGGGGAATTTGTGCCCAATCGAGGGACCCAGCATTGTTAAAGGCTCTTTCTTATGAACACAATTTTGAAAAAAACTGAGAATTAAAAAGCCGATTGAGAAATACAATTGCATGTAAAATTCAGAAACCCTATTATTTGAATTCATGTCATACTTTTGTACATCAGGATCAAAAATGGCATCAAGGTCCTCCTCGTCAATCTCCACAGCTCCTGGCTGAATGACGAATGTATTTGCATCTCTGTAGAATCTTGCAAAGGTTTCTTCATCATCGGGTCTCATCACTTCCTTTACAGACTGTCCGGTTACAGTTATTACAGCATCTTGTTGCCCTGGTACTGCAGAACAAATGTTTAACATAATCTACAGCAAAGTGACAAACATAAAACATGGAAATATTGAGAGCTGCCTATAAAGGGTAGACGGCAAATAAAGGAGCATGGTCAGAAATCCATTGAATTGAAGGTGATCATCACCAGGGCGGCTATCACAACATCAGAACCAATAGGAAATTGAAAACGCCCACTAGAGGCTCATCCCATATTTTCACAGAAACAAAGGAGCTTGCTCATTTCACATTTTCCATGGACAATCAATAACACCGTCACTATCCACTTGCTGTGAAACAGAACATGCAACTACCTGTTAAGACAATTAAAATATTTTCAAAGTAAAAATTATAACTATTTAGATATACTTTACAGTGGAGCCATTTTGAAATTTATAGGGCAAATATGCTTGAATATGCACATAAATTTATGCAACATGTTTTCTAGGTCTGATATAAGTGACTAAAATTATACTTACGGTCACATGTTTAGAAAATAAAAAAGGAACAATGACACATTAGACATATTCCCACAGCTGCGTCTGTCAGGCTTAGGTTTCCTGTGCAAAACTCGGAGATAATTTTCTGGATCAACAGTTACAGAGTTGTTTATAATCAGATACATGATGAAAACTATTTATGAACAATGATCTGTGAATGGACTATAAAAAACGACAAGCAATTACTTACCTCTGTTCTGCAGTTTGCCCAAGAATGACTCCAGTTTATCAAGCTTCCTGTCAGTTTCCAAAGGCAAATCAGGTCTGACCTCAATTTCTAGGTCAGAGAAAGTAGGATATAAAAAGGGTCCTCAAAACTTAGGATTTGAGCTCATTATTCTCAGAAACTAAAGGGACAAGGCCTTCTGCTTTTCTTTTGGTTAGAGGAGAGGACAAGGCCATGAGAATTATCATTTTCATTACAGCATACCTCATACATGATGTAATTAAGCAAAACAAAAAATCAATGCATCATCGTCGAGCATTATTTCAATCAAAGGTTTCTTCTTTAAAATTTGCATGATGCCTTACCTTCCTGTGGCTTGGAAATGACTGGCGTGCTGTTCTTTATCTTGTGCAAAAGAGGTGAAGATATTGGAGTCATGAATGTGGGAGATGCCAAACCTGTAGACCAAAGAAAGAGGACACAGGTTTCTTAAGATACAGCATTTGACCAGATATGCCACAGGACGATTTCCTGATTATCTATTCATGGGGTAATTTTTTTATGGATGTAGATGTTCACATTTGAGGAATTTGGAAAACTAAATCTAGTACTTTATTTTTGATATCAGCGTCAATGACATGTTAAATGTCTGAAAAAGCCACACTTTTCTTCAGCTGAAACACAACAAAAACTGCTGGACAGTCTCATGTAGTCTGGCAGCATCTGTGGAGAGAGAAACAAAGCTGAAGGGATGGATTTTTCCCGTGGGTGTCAGGATGCTGATATCAGCCCAAGTGGGGGTCCTGCATCCACCCATGACATTAACGCACTTTATGGTGCAACCTCACAGTGTGGGAGGGGTGGGGTGACCTCCTTATTGGCTACATCTGTGTTCCATCCTTAATGGGTTCTTGACGCTGGAGGCCTACTCAAAGGGGCTGCTGCAATCTCAGACCGGGAGTGCCATAGGGAAGTGGACACAGCCACAGCTGGCATTCTGAAAAATGGAAATTGAAAATCGCTTATTGTCACACGTAGGCTTCAAATTAAGTTACTGTGAAAAGCCCCTGGTCACCACATTCCGGCGCCTGTTCGGGGAGGCTGGTACGGGAATTGAACCCGCGCTGAAAGCCTTGGTCTGCTTTACAAGACAGCTATTTAGCCCAGCATACAAGTGCAAAGGTGCCTCAACATAGTTTCCTGTATTGAGATCATCATAAAAAGATGCTCACAATCAGGGGAAACACCTCTACAGGTGTCGTGATGGACGCAGTTGTGGCCTTTCATCAGAACATGAAGCCTCCTATTCCAATGGCCACATGGTTTATGGCTGATTTAGAAAACTACAACAAATTAAACAGTGAAGCCAAGAGGAGACACAGGGTAAAATCATAAAATGATGAATTTGAGTATAACAGGAAATTTCCTCTTTCCACAGAGTGAACAATACACATGACAATCTAGACTTCCGGTGTTGGTAATGTGGTGAGCAGTCACACAAGTAGTGGCTCCTGCTAGGGTTCCTCGTTTTTGGTCCTTTTCGCTCTGCTTAAGGGTGATGTTTGGAGGAGGGGGGGAAATTTGAGTAGCCTGATGGGATAAGGTCCCCACATAAAAATAATACCCAACAAATGCAATACAAGGCAGCAGTCGGACTGCTCCATCACTACACCTGTAGAGGTGTTTCCTCTGATTGTGAGCATCTTTTTATGATGACTTCAATACAGGAAACTATGCTGACGCAGCTTTGCACGTGTATGCTGGTTTAGCACAGTGGGCTAAATCGCTGGCTATTTAGGCAGCAGTCAGGCAAAGAACAGTCGTCGGACTTGGAAGCCCCATAGCCTCGATGGTGGAGAAAATGGCAGAGGCTCCTGCTACGACTTTGGCCTCTCCGTGGATGACCAAGTTGCAGGCAAGCTTCTTTGTGGATTAATTCAAAAAGCAGAGGCAGGTGCTCTTTGAGGACCTTTAGAAGGCGATGGAATGAGTTCTAGCCCACCATCCATGGGGCCGTGGAAAAGATGGATCGGATGGTAAAAGGAGCAAGGCGTGGTGATATTCTTGGACCAGAGTGACTGGATCGTTTCCCTGGAGGCGGAGATGGCATTGCTGGCCGAAGGGCATAAAAGTTTTCAAGGCCAAGGTGGATATTCCGGAAAACCCATCTTACAAGGCGCATAAGAGCAAATCTGGAAGGGGGTGAGGCAGAAGCTGGTGGATTCTATTCTAGAAGTGGACCACCAGTACACGATTGCCTGACACCGGAGTTGTTGGTGAGTAGGAAGAAATTGCAAATGTATTTTAAGCTTCTCTTGACGGGCAATACGGTGGACCAGCTGCTGCGCTTGAGGCAGACCTTCTACAAATATGGGGAGAAGGCCAGTCATCTTTTGACACACTAGCTGAGGCAGCAGGCTGCCTCCTGGGAGATGGTATGGACAAAGGACTTGAGTGGTGGGTTGGTTTCCACCCCAGGGAAAATGAATGCGATGTCGAGGCCTTTTATTGAGAAGTAAAGAGGGGAGACTGTCAATGATGCGGTTTTTGGAGCGCTACCTTCTGGGGGTGATTTTGGAGGAGCAGACTGGCTTTGTTAAGGGCCGGCAGTTATCGGTCAACATACGGAGATTGTTAAATGTTGTTCTGTCCCCCTCCCCAATGCCTGAGCTAGAGCTGATTATTTCAATGGATGCTGAAAAAATGTTTGATAGGGTTTAGTGGGTGCACCTACTTGAAATTCTTGGAAGGTCTGGCTTTGGGCCAAAACTTATAACATGGATTCGGCTCTTGTATAGAACCCCTATCGCAAGTGTGCATATGAATGTCCCGAGTTCAGGTTACTTCCAAATGAACAGGAGTACAAGGCAGGGTTGTCCATCATCTCCTCTTCCGTTTGCCTTTGCAATCGAGCCGCTGGCCATCGCAATGAAGTCGTCCACTAGGTGGAGGGGGTTAGAGTGGAGGGGGGTGAGAGCATAGGATGTCGTTAGGGCGTCTTTATATGCGGATGATCTGCTTCTGTTCATCATGGACCCACACTGCAGTGCAGAGGAGATAATGAAGCCACTCAGTAGTTTTGTCTCCTTCTCGGGGTACAAGCTGAATCTAGACTAAAGTGAATACTTTCCGGCAAATCCCCCAGGGACGGGGCTGATCTGGAGGAGTTTCTGTTTCGCCTGGCCAGGACTAGCTTTTGTTATCTGGGAATCTAGGTAGCCCACAATTGAGCCTCACTCCACATACTGAAACTTTGCTAGCCTGGTGAATGGGGTTAAGGCCGACTTGAAATGGTCCCTCTGACCTTGGCAGGCAGGGTGCAGACTATGAAAATGATTGCCCTCTCGAGGTTTTTGTTTCAGTGTTTCCCAGTGTTTTTCCCCAAATCTTTCTTTTGTAGGGTCAATAACGTGGTATCCTCCTTTATTTGGGCGCCAAGACCCCATGGATTCGTACCCAGTTTCTACAGAGAGAGGGGCGGTTGGGAGGTTTGGCGCTACCTAGTTTGCTGATTTATTATTGGGCTGCATATATTGAAAAAGGTGCGGGGGTGGCTGAGGGATCCAGATTCTATAGGAGGGCAGATGGAGTGGGTCCTGTGTAGAGGTTCGAGTCGGAGGGTCCTGGTCACTGCCCCACTGCCGTTTTCTCCCCCAAATCTCGCTTCGAGCCTGGGAGTGGTAGTCACTTTGAGGATTTGGAGGCAGTTTAAGCAGCATTTTAGGGTGGGCTCCACGTCAATGTTGGCCTCTGTTTAGCTACTTGCAGGTTCGTGACATTTTGCATAAGGAGATTCCTTCGTTTCTCCTGGTACTGTCGCCTTTTCTCTTGGATAGGATCCTGTCGCTGGCCGAGTTAGCTGAGTGGAGAATTTCAGATATCCATGGCTGGATCCTGTCAACTTCGTTGGAGGACGAAGAGAGAAAGTGGATGCATTTTTTCATGGGGGGGCGGGAGAAGAGGGGGGTGGCGATGTGGGTCAACTCCACTTCCTCTTGTGCTCTGTTCAGCTTGATCCTGTTCAAGGTGGTGCACAGGGCATACTTGATCAGGGTGCAGATGAGTGTTTTTTCTCGGGCGTGGAAGATTGGTGTGATAGTTGTGCCAGGGGACAGGTGAATCATATGCACATGTTCTGGTCTTGCCCTAAACTTGTAAACTTCTGGAACTCCTTTTTCTGCATCATGTCAGGAATCCTGGGCATTCAGCTGGAGCCGTGCCTGTTGGTGGCTATTTTTGGTGTATCAGACTTGCCAGAGCTGCAGACGGGGGTGAAGGCGGAAGTCCTCGCTTTTGCCTCATAAATAGCCTGGAGGTGAGTTCTACTCAGGTGGCGGTCCCCGGTACCATCCAGTGCCTTGGCCTGGTTCTGTGATCAGATGGAATTATTGTGCCTTTCATCTAATTTTTCAAGGAATTAGTCACCAATTCCTTTTGGGGGGGAGGTTAAGTTTTTGTTAAGTTTTGATTGTTAATGGGGATGTTGGGGGGTAGTTGTGGGTGCGTGTATATTGCAGTGGTGTTTGTTATAAGTTATTGCTTTTATTTGGCCTTGTCATAATGAAAAAATTTTCTGAATAAAGATATTAAAACATTTTTTTGCAGAACAGTGGAAATAAAAAATGCAGAATTGTTTAATGAACAGTTGGATGTAGTTATAGCAGTCGTTAGGATTCTTTTAGACCGATGTGTTGGATTATCATCATTAATTGTCCTTTTAATTTTTAAAAAAGCTGTGGCAAACTGATGCAACTTGCAATTTTGCTGCCGAATTTCTGACATTACAACAGTGGCTACAGTTCAGAAGTGGCAAACTATAACTCAGAAAGACTCTTTCCTCTATAGGTTGGGATCACACGACAGCAGTGTCCGAGATCAACACACTGTGTATTTAAGGTACATTGAGTTATGAGAGATGCTATATAAATGCTAGTTCTTTCCTTATTCAAAGACACTGACCTTTCTTCACCATCCTTCCAGCTACAGTAAATTGATTGGAATCGTTGCATGCTCCTCTGCCTCGAGCCTTCCAAGCCTCTTCCCGTGCATTTATGAGCTGCTTTCTTTCTTCTATTGTCATTTGTGCTTCTACATCATCTGTCAGCCTCTGGTTTAATCACAAAAAGTGTATTTAGGGTCAAAAAGGTTGTATTTCCCTTGTGCTTCTACTTAAGATGGATTATCAAATCTAAGGGGACAGTGGTGCAATTTGTATAGGTGGTTTTCCCTTTACTCCAAACTCTATGTTGTTGTATACCAATATATCTGAACCACACTCTAAACAACTGCAAATAAATAGATAAAGTTACAAGTGAATGTTGTACAACACTATTAATCTGTAATCTATTACCATCTTTATAACGTAATTTCTCTAGCTGCATTGGTATTATTCCAGATAACTTTGGTACCCATGCCTGCTTAGCTTGTTTAGAAAACGTTTTGTGTCAACCTTTTATCGTACACTGTGTATGTTGTAGTGCAGGTATTTACATATTTATCACAATGTCTCCAAAAGTGTCAAAAATAACCATTAGTTTGTTAAACAAAAGTTAATTTGTGTATTATTGATCCTGCAAGGTTCACTCATAGACAACTGCAACAAAGGCAAGTATCTTGCAAAATGACACAGAAGTTCTACTGTGTGTCAAAGTTTCAATATAATTTTGAACGCTAAGTGTTACTTTGTTTGATGCAAGACATTCCCAAAACTTGTTAAACCGGTGCTACAGATCAACCAGTTCATGTAATTTGCACCACTCACCAAGGTGCAATTAGCTACTGGGAGGGGGGAAAATTCTGCAGTAACTTACACTTAGAACCAACTTTCAATGTACAAACTGAAATAGACGGCTCACTTGCACTGAAGTCGGGATTCAGATGTTCTATCAAAGTGCATTTAAAATTAGTTTTCTACTACATGCTTATTTATTTAATAAATAGCATGAGTGCCACAGAGCGTACTTTTATAGCAATTTTCTGTCCTTTGATAAGACTTACAAATACTGTGACACAACGAGGAATGCTTATTAATAAACTGAATGCCCTCTTTATTACACCAGCGACTTGATAGCAATCCAGTAAATGTTTTAGTCATCATGCATAACTAATCTCTTTGGGGACTGCAGTAGGTTTCTGCACCAAAAAAAACCTAATTTAACATTGTTCAATTTATTCAGAAATTACATTATTTGCACCTCACATCTTAACATTTACTTTTTATCTTCTAAACTTCTGGGATTACACATAACATTGAGCAGTGTCTGAGATCAGTATAAATATATAAAGAGGGCAATTTCCATAAAGATGTGCCAATACAATACATTTAAATTCACCTGGATTGTCCAGGGATGAGAGAATGGTCATCTGGCCCACAATAGCTAGTCAAAGAATTTAATCATTGAATTGAACAGGCACAAGAAAAAGTATTGATTATTTGAAATACCAAATGCTTTCAGCAAAACCAACTACAAACATTTTTTTGAGAAAGATTTTCATCCGTCTTTCCTGGAATGCAATAAAATTTGATTTATGCCTCTTCCTGTAGAACACATGCCAGGTGACAGTAAATACACTGGCTCGCCAGGATTAACAAACCCCAAACTGTAAGGTAGTTCCAACACTTGGCTTTAAAGCCACACTGGATTAATGACTGCAGCACAATGCATGGAAAACCTGAACTGACATTCGAACCAATAGCCTCTTTCCAATTGCTAAGGCATTTACTTAAATAACCACTTAGCTAATACAGAAGGAACAGAAAGATGCTCAACCGAGCGCTTTTGTAACAACTGGGTTTTCTATAATTGTACAACTCTTCTTTGAAATTACAATTCATTGTCATTTTATCACGGGATTTATCAAGTAACATTTTCACTCTTGGATCTTGATAATTAATACTGCTGAAAGATGCAAGGATAGCAGAACAGAATGAAGCTAATTCACCTTGGAAAGCACTGGCGTCAGTCTCATTGTTAATGCAGTTCTGACTTTAATGACAAATATAAAACATCTCGGAGGAAAGATTATTAATCTGAAATATTCATTTGACTATTCTGTTTCTCCACAGGTGCTGCCTGACCTGCTGAATGTGTCCATTACTTGTTTATATTTAATAGGAGACCGCTTATTGAGTTTGTTATCTTGATTCACAACTAAACTATTGTCCCGAGTGCGCACACAGCCCCAAAGTTCACTTTTGTGCACATGCCTTAGGACCATGCATATTTATTCCGTACATTTATAGCTGCAGCCATAAAACACACAAAAAAGTCCGGTTTCAAAACGCATTTGAACAGGATTACGATACTCTGAAAATTTAAGTTTGCAAACATCCACAGTCACATCCATATATGGAAAATTAACAAGTGAACAGCATTAAATTATTGAAGATGGTGTACTATCAGCTGCAATATAAAAACCATGAAATATGCTTTCAATTGAATTCAATTCCATATATGGCAGGGAGCATGGTTTGCTGGTTTAAAGATTATGGGACCGATTTGCAACTGCTGCTCAGCCATGTTTTGGATGATCAGCAGAGCAAAAAGGCAGGGGGCCGGGGGGTGCACTTTGGTCACCAAAGGGAGGTAGATTCAATTTGAAGGCCAGATTTATATGGGTATCCAGTTCTCATGCCCTAAGCAGTTAAATATGCAGACCGGGGAGCTATGGCAGAAGCAGGGCGCCAGCTGCCATTATTATGTAAAAATGGGTTGAGCGGCAGGCATATCCAACTGAATCAAGCACTGAGCAAAAGCAACCAGTGGTACTTAAAGGGACAGCAGGAGGCCACTCCAAAATTGAGACAGAATATTTGTTGGGGGGGGGGCTAATACCTGCGGCACCTGGAGGAATGGGAGTGATCCTTTCGTCCCTACAAAGCTACAATTGGATTGTTCGGCTCATTCTTAACCACAAGCCTAGAATTGGATTCTCACATTTGATGCTTCCAACAAACCTGTTGGGATGGCTCGATGCACAAGCTGGATGATTTCTGGCCTTTGATGTGTAGCAAGCATCAGCCCTTTAGGGTGACTGCAATTTGCTGGCAAAATCAAAATGAGGTCCTGAATATTGCTTAGGCAGGCTAATTTTAAGCCAAATTAGATGTATTCCCCATTAGAAAAGTCACTTGTGTACACTATCCTCGCAACTACACTGTCAATGAACCTGAACAAACTACATCCACTTGCACCCAAAACTCCTCACTTTAAACAAAGAAACATTTTTTTTCACATGCAAACCCCATCCGTATCATTGCAATTACTTCTAGTGACTCTCCTACAACTTTCTGCCTTTTCTTCTGCCCTCTACACAACCAAGCCTTCATCATTAGGGTTGGTGGCGGTGGAATTACATTGTCACTGGACTAGTAAGGCAGAGATCAGGTGTAATGCTTCTGGGGACCTGGGTTCAAATCCCGCCACGGCAAATGGTGAAATTTGAATCAAGAAGGAGAAGTCTGAGTTTTTAAAACGTATTCATGGGATGTGGGCTTCACTGGCTAGGCTAACATTCATTGTTGTCTCTAATTGCCCTTGACAAGGTGGTGAGGAGCTGTTTTCTTAACAGCTGCAGTTCCTGAGGTGTAGGTACACCCACAGTGCTGTTGGGGAGGGAGTTCCAGGATTCTATCCCAACGACAATGAAGGAACGGCAATATATTTACAAGTCAGGAAGACTGGTGGTGGTGGTGGTGTTCCCAGGTATCTGCTGCCTTTGTCCTTCTAGATGAAAATGGTCGTGAGTTAGGAAGGTGCTGCCTAAGGAACCTCGGTGAGCTCTTGTAGTGCCCCTTGTAGATGGTACACACTGCTGCCACTGTCCATCAGTGGTGGAGGGATTGAATGTTTATGAAGAGGTACCAATCTTGAGAGCTGCTTGGTTCTGGAAGATGTTAAGTTTCTTGAGTGTCATTGGAGCTGCACTCATCCAGGCAAGTGAAGAGTATTCCATCACACTCCTGATTTGCACCTTGTAGATGGTGGATAGGCTTTGGGGAGTCAGGAGGTGAATTAATCGCCACAGGATTCCTTGCCTTTGACCTGCACTTGTAGCCATAGTATTTATATGGCTGGTCCAATTTAGTTTCTGGTCAATGGTAATGCCCAGGACATTGATAGTGTGGGAGTCAGCGATGGTAATGCCATTGAATAATGACAATTGTTGCAAAAGTACATTTAGTTCACTAATACTCTTGAGGGAAGTTTTGTGAGGGCTACAAAGAATTCAGCACGAGTTTGTAGAGTCAAACAGAAAATAACTTTATTTACAACAATATATATACAGTGCAGTAGTTCACTCTGATTCCATCTCTAGCCGGTACCACACTGGTCAGCTTCTATTTACACAGCTGCAACTACTAGTGATTGCCTCCCTGCTCCCCTCAATGGGGGAGCTCATATTCCCCAAGAAACATGGGGTAACTAATTGTCCCCAGCCAATAGGATCCGGGCAGGTTATAACAGGAAGGAACTTTGGCATATATATAACTCCTGTCCCACAGCAATGTGGTTGACCGAACTGCCCTCTGAAATGGTCTAGGAAGCCACTCAGTTCAGGGGCAATTCGGGTTGGGCAATCAATGCTGGTCCAGCCAGTGATGTCCACATCCCATGAACGAATAAAAAAACACTTTCTTTTCCCACCAACACCTCTCCTCCAATAGCAGCACGTAACAGCGTATGCTCTTTCTGTTAAATCTTTTAATTAAAAAAATATATACATTTATTCAACCAAGGAACGTACATAACATAATCAATCAATATTTTAAACAAAATACAACCCTCCTAATTTGAGAATATTTCTATTAAAACATTCCCTTTCTTCCTCCCCCCCCCGCAATCCCATCTCCCTCGCTTTACCCACTGGCCAAAAATAGATCTGTAAATAAAGACAAGAATAGCTTCCATCTTGTCCAGAATTCCCCATTTGAGCCACGAAGGGCAAACTGAAATTCCACAAGATCCCCCAACCAAGTCTATATTTTTGGCGGATCTTCGGATTTCCATTCTAACAAAATTCGCCTTCAGACAATTAATGTGGCAAAGGCCACCTCATCAGCTCCTTTCCCTTCTATTAGTCCTGGTATTTCTGACACTCCAAATCTTGCTTCAAGAGGACCAGGTAATATTTCCACCTCCACAATTTTTGATAATGTTTTAAACACGGAGATCCAAAACCCCACCAATCATGGACATGACCAGAACAGGTGCACGTGATTAGCTGGTCCTCCTTTACATCTCTCATAGTCATCTTCTACTTGTGTACAATCTGCTCATTCTTTCTTGTATCATTTTAAAAAAGTAATAATTTTATTACAAACATGCATCAATAAAGGTTACAGCAAATAAACACCCCGGGAAACATGCTTCCCAACAATCAACAGTTCCCCCCCTCCCCGACGAACAGCTCGTCAAACACAGTACCAACCATCCCCTACCTTTTCTCAGCCCCTGAGCCCCTTAACTCATACAGGTCATCCAACCAAGCCACTACCCCCGGTGGCGATGCCGACCGCCACTACAGCAAAATTTGCCGCCGTGCAATCAGAGACATCGGCCTTCCTCTTCTCCATGAGCTGCGGCTTCTCTGAAACCCCAAATATTGCCACCAAAGTGTCCGGCTCCACCTCCCCCTCCACTACCCTGGCTAAGACCACGGACACTCCGGCCCAGAATCGTCCCAATTATTTTAGAACCCCAAAACATGAGTGCGTGATCCACTTGCCCCCACCCACACCTCTCACACTCATCTGCTACCCGCTGAAAGAATCCACTCATTCTCGCCCCACCCAGTCATGTGCAGCCTGTGCACCACCTTAAACTGTATCAGGTCCATCCTTGCACAAGAGGACGTCCCGTTTCCCCTACACAGTGCCGCACTCCATACTCCCCAATTGATCTCCCCTCCCAACTCCACTTCACATTTCTCCTTGACCTTCACCGCCCTCTCACCTCCATGCTCCCCCAGCCACTTGTACATATCCCCAATTCTTCCTTCCCCTTCCACATCCGGAAGCAGCAGTCACTCCCACAGGGTGTATCCTGGCAACCAAGGGAATCCCCTTCAGACCTTTCGCGCAAAGTCCCTAACCTGCAAATACCTGAACTCACTCTCCTCGGCAGTTCTACCCTCTCCCTTAGCTCCTCCTGGCTGACAAACCCTTCCTCCAAATACAAATCCCTCACCTTGACCAGCCCCACTTCCCTCCACCTCCTGTATACATGACTTTTTTTCTGTCATATGGGCCTTATGCACTCTCTTAAATTGTATTAAGGTTATTCTAGCACATGAAGATGAAGTATTGACCCTGTGCAGAATTTCACTCCAGATTCCCCATTCCAATTCCATATCCAACTCTTTCTCCCACTTTTGTTTTATTTCTTCAACCGGTGTTTACACCAAGGCTCTTTCAACAGCAAGGTTGGAAGGTCCAAACATCAAGCAGGGCAAAGGCAGCATTTAGTCAAACACCAATTCAAACTGCATCCTGATGTGAAACTTATTTGGTGTTCATTGTCGCTGGGTTAAAGATCTGGAACACACTTCCTAACACAATTGTGTGCATTCCTACACAACAAAGAGGCTGACCACCATCTTCTCAAAGATAATTAGCAACAAATGCTGCCCTTGTCAGCAATGCTCATATCCCATGAACGAGTAAAACATAAAATCCACTTGGCCTCGTGGACACCAATGTGTTGACCGGATATTACCCCCACGTCCTTCAAAACGACTGCTAACACACTCAATGTTCTCCCCGGCACCACTCAGGCCCATTCCTTCATTGGCTTTTCCTCCTTTGTCCACACGAGTCACCCCCGTATATTCCATAGATTCATCCTTGGTATCCCTCTCTTCATCATTTACTTGTGATACCATTTGGAAGCCTGCAGATAACATCCAATTCTGCTTTCTCCATGGTATTACAAAAGAGTTGCTACATCGGCCAAATGCCGTTTCAAGAACGACTTGGGTGAACCCATTAAATGCTACAACATACTGTGGAGAAAAATAAAATCAACTGCACCCTCTGACATGGCCCAACTCCAGCTGCCACCTTGCAGCTAGTCAGGAGTTGTAGAGCCGTGGCACATTGCTCGATTCTACACTCAGATTCACATTTGCTGTGCTATACAGGCTATTTCTTCAAATTCTTCAACATTCTCTCTCCCCCACCCCCCCCAAAGTGGCATCCTCTCCTCAATCCTTTGAAGGTTAAGCTCAGACAGTCACAGTCCAGATGCTCAGCTTCAAATTCTATTGTTTGATATCAAACAACTTTTACTCCCAATGTAAAACCCAAATGTTTTCTTGCGCGAGGACCACAATAGAAACGCGTTGTTGAGGAAGTGGTCCCGCTATCCACATCTACAGAACCAACAGGGTTTAACTTCTTAGACGCTTCAGCTAGGATTTTACTTTGTAACACGATAAACTTCTGTCCCTAGTCTATTGTATGACATAAATGGAAAAATGAGCAAAGTACTCTACACTGATCCCACATAGCAATTAGGACGACAAATGACAAGTTAGACTTTTTTTTAAAAAAGAAGATTGGACTATAACAGTAAAGTCTTGCTAGAATTATATAGGTTTATGAGATTAGTACTTTGTGCAGATTTTTTCTCCTTACCTAGGAAGAATATGCTTGCTTTTGATTGGTTGCAACAAAGCTCACTCGATTGATTCTTGTGATAAGAATGCCGACTATGTGAAGAGATTGAGCAGAATGGCGCTATATTCTCAGGAGATTGGAAGAATGAGATGTGATCTCATTGAAAAGTACTAAATTGTTAGAAGGTTTGATAGCCAAGGGTGGATGCTGAGAGGTTTTCCCCCCTGGTCGGCAAGTCTAGTTTTTATTGATCCGAGTTGAATTATTGTCACATACACCGAGGCACAGTGAAAAGTAATGTTCTGCGTACAGTCCAGACAGATCGTTCCATACATGAAGAGCTAGGGGTCACGTATCCAGGATAAGAGGTCAGACATTTCGGAGAGATGTGGAGAAATTCCTTCACTTTGTTAATATTTGGAATTCTCCGGGTGGGATTCTCCGTCCTGCCGCACCAGTTTCCTGCTGTGGCGCGCCCTCGCCGACAGCGGTATTCTCCGTCCCACCAGCCGGCCAATGGGGTTTCCCATTGTGGGCAGCCCCACACCGTCAGGAATTCCCCCAGCATGGGTGTGCTGCCGGTGCAACGGAGAATCCCGTCAGCGGAGAATCCAGCCTCCTGTCTTTGTGGGCTGTGGATTCTCATTTGATGTATATATTTAAGACTTAGATTGCTTTATAATTGGGTAGAAAGGGAATCATAGGATAATGGGATTTGGTGGGAAGGTGGATTTGATGTAGAAGTTCGAACAAGATCTTACTGAATGGCAAATCAGGTTTGATGGGATGCATGGCTTATTCCCGATCTATTTCATCTACTCCAAGAAACTCACTTTGAGTAGTAATTATCAACAAGTGACGCTATTGAATAACTAACGCCCTCTTCTGTCTTCAGTTGTATCCATCAGTTCAGTTTGGGCAGCACGGTAGAATTGTGGATAGCACAATTGCTTCACAGCTCCAGGGTCCCAGGTTCGATTCTGGCTTGGGTCACTGTCTGTGCGGAGTCTGCACATCCTCCCCGTGTGTGCGTGGGTTTCCTCCGGGTGCTCCGGTTTCCTCCCATAGTCCAAAGATGTGCAGGTTAGGTGGATTGGCCATGATAAATTGCCCTTAGTGTCCAAAATTGCCCTTAGTGTTGGGTGGGGTTCCTGGGTCACGGGGATAAGGTGGAGATGTTGACTTTAGGTAGGGTGCTCGTTCCAAGAACCGGTGCAGACTCGATGGGCCGGATGGCCTCCTTCTGCATTGTAAATTCTATGAATCTATTAGAAATGAAATGAAATGAAAATCACATTGTCACGAGTAAGCTTCAATGAAGTTACTGTGAAAAGCCCCGAGTCGCCACATTCCGGCGCCTGTCCGGGGAGGCTGGTACGAGAATCGAACCGTGCTGCTGGCCTGCTTTAAAAGCCAGCGATTTAGCCTTGTGAGCTAAACCAGCCCCTTGTGGCATCATGTTTAGCAGGGTGGCAGTACATTTAAGTTTAAACAAAATTTGAACTTTAATGAGACAGCTACATCTGGTTCTCATAGATGAATATTCACCTGCTGCGAGGGAAAACATTGCAGCCTTCACAATTTGCATTAGTGCAAATTACACTTTGTAATGTTCATTACAGTGACTACAGGAATTTCTGAGAGTTCCTTAATATAAACAACTCGTGCAGAAGAATAAAAAGTGTTTACAGTTTGGTGCAGAGATCTTACTGCAATAGTCTGAGTGTTTAGTATTCGTTAATAGCACAGTTCCATGCATGTAGTGTTTTTCTTTTTTAAGAGAAAGATTAGGAAACTCATCAGAATGTTTCTATAACACAAGTGCGTGTTCCTTCACCTTCCACCTCCAAGGATGGCGCTCATCAAACAGCTGAGGACTTGCTTCCCTGGGGCTACCACAAGTGACCTTCAAAAAAGGAAAGGAAAAGAGCAGTGGAAAACGGAGCAGAAAAAATGGGTTGCAGAAAGGAGAGAAAGCAAGATCAAACAATTCGGCCCAGCGCACAATCCGGAAGGCTCAACAAAGCTCATCAAAAGTTTTCAATGCTAAATAAACTATTCTCATTTCAAAATATAGGAAAATTAGAAGTTACTTTTTTCCAAAATTTATTTTTCGTCGTTTAAAAAGGCTTTGCTTTTTTAATAAAAACGAAGCTGAATTTCTACAGTTCAGATTGAGTGTGAGATAGATTTCTAAGTTGTGAACTTATGAAGAGTTTACTATCTTGTTTTTCTTGCAAAAGCACCATTAAAGACAAGTGATCAATTGTACAGCTTTCAGTAATTGCCAGAGGAGGACTTCAGGGTGTTGAAGTTAACAGCTAGTCATCTCATCTCAATGTACAATAGTAGAGGCAAATGATTTGACCATTCAAGTTGAATTAATTCAGGTCATGCATTGAAAAGCAATCAGAACAATCTTCCTTTGACAGACAACATTGAATGTTTAACTTTGTTCTGCAAATAGCCTAGTTGGCTAAATTTTACTTGAACCTTTTACATGTAAGTTTTGTGAACTTCTTACAATTTTAAATCATTTGTCGTAGGTAAAACTGTAGCAATTTAGCACAGTTTTTTTGGAGCATATAAAATGTCAATATCGTAATTCCTTCTGTGGGCGATAACTGATAATATTTACCGAAAATAATTCTTAATGCATAATCCAACTTGACTATTAGTTCAAATGCCAAAGAATATTTTGATAGCGGATTATATGAAGCCTGCAAGAGGTTGATCAAAGACGTAGCAACGCCAAAGTATTCGATAGCCGGAGTGCATTTTAACTGATGTAAAGGGTGAAAACCCATTGCTCACCTGGTTACTATGCACATTGTACTGACATGTATGGGCAGCAGAAAGGGCAGGAGAATAGGTAGAGGAATAAACAGGTTCCTACAGACATGAGCAAACGCAGAGCAGGAGAAATAAGAGAAAAGGCTTAGTGGAGAAAAAATCCTGGATGCACCAATAGTTAAACTGAATATTATGGCACACCGTTTTGCCTTAGCACAAAATTGTACCTAGCCACATTAAACAGTTCTTTCCAAAACATATCCAGCATCATTGTTGAACTCTTCAGTCATGCAAGATAACAGCTACTTAGCGATTTGTTAATATTAGCTAAATATTTAAACGAGCAACTACATTGATCATCACAAGAAACTCGGCCAGACAGGACAGGCAATTTCCACACTGCTAACCACTTTATCATATTGGAGAATAAGAAAACATTGTTACTGGTTTTCTTCATATTGAAGGTCCTAGTCATTCAAATGGTGACTAAAAAATTCTCCTCTTGAACAAAACAAAGCACATTGCAAATGAACATAATATTTATCAATGCGGTTAAGACAAGCAAACAATCTTTGGTGGGTATTCGTACAAAATGCTGAGATGTATGTGAAGAATTTAAGTGCATAAACTGCAGCAGTCTTACAGGGGTTGGAGATAAATATTTACCAAAACAAAATGTTAAAACTATTGTTACTGAACGGTTATGAATATATAATCCCATCAGCAACAGTTCTTGTATGTTCAGCTTAAAACATTTAAAATAATAACTTCAAATCAGTACCAACCACTCCCTTTACTGTGAAATTCCATCCCCCCCTTAAAGTCTACCTCATAAATAAGGGGGAAATATAAAAATAAATCATCATTGGATACCAAGAGGAAATACAATTTTAATTGCGGCCAGTTTAAAGCACCATGTTTGGAGGGCACTTGACAATAACTTTTTTTTATTTCCACGACTCTCTTTTCATATTTGCTGAGGTGTCAATGGAATTTATTTTGGACATCAGCAGATTACCAAGAGGAGCCATTTGGAAGATGTTGATCATCTAAAAAGAGAGCAAGTGCGGTGCAGGCAGATGAACATTCTGTCATGGTTCCAGTGCCTGAGAGAGAGAGAGAGAGAGAGAGAGAATTGTTGGCCCTATCAGATTTGTTACATATTACTGGCCGGCAAATGCAGAGCGGGGCTGGAGTAGGAAGGCGGGGGCTTTATGGGTGTGGATGGAAGCGGGTTCCTTCAAGGGCTTGTGCCTGCAGGCATTGGCAACAGCATCGCACTGTTGCTTCACAGTGCTAAGGACCTGGGTTCGATTTCTGGCATGGGTCACTGTCAGTGTGGAGTCTGTACATTCTCCCCGTGCCTGCTTGGTTTCCTCCATGTGCTCCAGTTTCCACCCACAGGTCAACAAAGAAAAGTACAGCACAGGAACAGGCCCTTCGGCCCTCCAAGCCTGCGCTGACTATGCTGCCCGTCGAAACTAAAATCTTCTGCACTTCTGGGGTCCGTATCCCTCTATTCCCAACCTATTCATGTATTTGTCAAGATGCCCCTGAAATGTCACTATCGTCCCTGCTTCCACCACCTCCTCCGGCAGCGAGTTCGAGGCACCCACTACCCTAAAAAACTTAGGGTAAAAAACTTGCCTTGTACATCTCCTCTAAACCTTGCCCCTCGCACCTTAAATCTATGCCCCCTAGTAATTGACCCCTCTACCATGGGAAAAAGTCTCTGACTATCCACCCTGTCTGTCTATGCCCCTCATAATTTTGTAGTCCCGAAAAAGTGCTTGTTAGGTCAATTGGATATTCTGAATTATCCCCCAGTGTATCCGAACAGGTGCCGGAGTGTGGCGACTAGGGGATTTTCACAGTAACTTCATTGCAGTGTTAATGTAAGCCTACTTGTGACAATAAGAAAGATTACTATTATTATTCCGTTTGCCCCAGGGTGTCCGTGGAAGGGATTAAGGCCAAGTGGGAGGAGGAGTTGGGGATGGAATCGGAGGGATTATGGTGCGAGGTGCTGCGAAGGGTCAACGTTTAACCCTGTGCTCGAGGCGGAGGTTGATTCAATTAAGAGTAGTGCACAGGGCGCACTTGACGAAGGTGAGGTAGAGCCAACTGTTTGATGGGGTGGAGGATGGACCCAGTTAATCATGTTCAAATGGTCTGGTCCTGCTGGAGAGATTTTAAGCGTTGTTGTTCAGTGCCATGTCTGAAGTTCTGCACGTGGATTTGGAGCCGGGTCCCTTGGATGCCATATTCGCGGTGTTGGACCTGCCAGAGTTGCAGATGGGTGCAGGGGCAGATGTCTTAGCCTTTGCCTCATTGATCGCTCGCAGGGAGGTCAGCTTCTCCATGTGGTTGGGGGATGCAATGGAGTTCCTGTATTTGGAGGGAGTGAAATGTGGTCCGAGAGGGGCAGGTGAGGGATTCCACCAGAGATGGGGTTTGTTTATCTTACATTTTGGGGACAGGTTGCCGTTGTTGGGTGGGTGGGGGGGTTGTGTTTAATTGTTCTAAAAATGTTGAAAAGTTCAATAAAAGTATTTTTCAAAAAAAATGGGAGCAACTGGAACGCTCATTAGCTGGAAATCTGAACGTGGCACTGGCACCGTTAATTTTTGCTTTCATTAAAAAAATCTTTTTTATATTAAGGAGCAATTTAGCGTGGCCAGTCCACTTATCCTGCATATCTTTTGGGTTGTGGGGGCGAGACCTACGCAGATGCAGGGAGAATGTGCAAAATCCACACAGACAGTGACCAGGGGCCGGGATCGAACCCAGTTCCTCAGCGCTGTGAGGTAGCAGTGGTAACCAGTGTGGCACTGTGCCGCCACACATTTATTTCCAGAACGGGAAATAAGAACAATGAGCTGGATAATACCGGGAGACGGCACTTTCCAGGCTGGAAACGGAGTCGCCGTGAAGCTGGCATCCTCCACAGTAATAAAGCACTGCAGAGTGGACTAATGAGGGCCGAGAGGGGCTTTCGCACCTCATTGGGTCACCTAAGAATGAGGCCACCTATTTTTGGATACAAAATAAATCAGAATATTTTCCTGATGGGAAACGTGGAACTATGGAGGAGCAAAACAACTAAAATCTATTGTATGGGTAAAAAAAGTAATCAAAAAGACTAATGAGATGGAGTTGGTATACCCAAGCGTGGAAGCAATGCTTCAGTTGTACATAACCTTGGTCTGACCTTGGTCTGACCTGTTCAGTTTTGGCACCAATTCTCAGCAGTGACATACTCATCTTACAGAGGTATAAATCACTTGGATTATACTATGGTTTAAGGAATTAAATTACAAAGGCACGTTGCATAAACTCGCTCGGTATCATCTTAAGTTTAAGGGTGGTCCGATTGGGCTGTTTAAAGTAACAATGGAGGGATTCAATAGAGTAAATATAGAGAAACTATTTCTTCAGATGGAGAACTCAGAACAAGAAAATACAAGCTTAAAATGAGAGCCAGGCTAATCAGAACCAAAATCAGCAAGCATTTTTCAATAAAAGTTAGCTGCAATCCGGAATTCCCTCTTCACAAAATATGGTTGCTGGCTCAATTGAAACAGCAAGGACAGGTGGGTAATTCTCAGCGGGCCTTCCCCCTCCCAATGCTAAACCCCTCGCTCAGGCAGTGAGTGCTTTTGAACAAGGGACCCCATTGGCAGCCGAGAGTGAACCCATGAAGGGTTTTCTTTTCAGGCTTCCCGTGTGGTGGATGCCGTGCCTGTCACTGGTTTAATATCAGTGATGGCATAAAGTGGTCCTCAAGTGTGGGTTACATGAAAGGTGAACCTCTATTAAAAAATGTCACACAATTTACTTACTTTCTTGGGAGAACTTCCTGCCAGCAAATAATACGATAGCAGAAACTGTCAAACCCATGGAAGTACCCATGTAATTGTTCACCTAACATTTGATTCTCCTGAACCAAGTCAAGCCAACACACAGTATAAAGTTACAGATACCAACAGATTGGTCTTTTAAGTTTAGTAAAATATTTTATGAGACTGGGGAAACAAACTGCCTTGATCAATCTCTCCTTAAGCAAACGCTTACAACATTAAGATATTGCAGAAACAGTGCCCTTTCCAGCAATTACTGGAAATGCATACAATTGTACCAACAGAAAGAGCCATTATGGGGTTGTCAGAGGTGTGAAAAACTGCAAAACAATTTTCTCAACAGAAGTCACTGATAATACAACATTTAGGAATGGGCAACGCTCACATCCGGTGGGGAAAAAACCCACAACTCAGAGGAATAGAAAGAAAATGTGCATCCCCTAATCAAATCTTAATTCAGGGAAAACTTATGACTTAAATGAAAATGGAATCCTCCTCAGCTCTCCTCACATGTTCTTTACCAGTGGTCACCATACAAAATTGAATGTGATCATCTGACACTTCAAAGGACATATTTAACATAGTTACTGCATTCTGGTTCAAATCAAAATCTGCAATGAATATCCCAACATCAACACTTTCGGTCACAAATGGATTCAATATTTTATGAAATTTAAGCTAACGGCTTCTTTAAACATTTAGAGCTCCAAATCCCCAACGCTGCTCATGCCAGAAGTTTGCCTAAATAATCCATCAGATATTTATAAACACACTTAAGCTGACGTAGAAAGATCAGACAGTCTTCCACCATAACTGCATTGTTATAATTCACAGACATGTAGCAAGAAATTCAAAGCCTTATTTATAATCATTAAGTCAAGGATGCTGTCACATTAAAGGGGACAGGTAGGATTAAAAAGACCCATCCAGTCACAGACATTTGGGGCTACTACATGTCACTCTCGGCCCAGTGGAAATGCAACATGTAGCCAAGAGCTCTACCTCGGAGGGGTGCTTGAATTTCAATGATAGAAGGCTGCTAGCTGGAGCGTTATCTCTCTAGTAACAGTATTATAGGCAATATAAATAGGACTACTGTTAAGGATGGCAATTTGAAACCCTAGTATGTTGTATTATACTTAAGAAAAAATCCACCATGCATCCCAATTTAGCATCGATACACAATAAGTGCAAGCACTTTCACTGTGGTGGCATGTGCTGTCTGAGTAAACTGGGCCTATATTCTCTGGAGTCTAGAAGAATGAGAGGTGATCTCATTGAAGCATGCAAGATTCTGAAGGAACTTGGAAGGGTAGACAGAGGTTGTTTCCACTGGTTCAGGAATCTAGAACACAGGGGCACTGTTTCAGGAAAAATCATTTAGTACTGAGATGAGGAGAAATTTCTTCACTCAAAGGGTGGTGAATCTCTGGAATTTTATACGTCAGGGAGTTGCGGGTGCTTCAACGTTGACTATATTTAAGGCTGGGATGGACACATTTTTGGTGTCTCAGCGAATCAAGAGATTTGAGGAGCAGGTAATAGAGTGGAGTCGAAGCCCAAGATCAACCATGAATTATATTGAATAATGGAGTCGACTCAATGGGCTATAATGTCTACTCCTGCTCTTTTCTCGTGTTCTTTTCTACACTGGCAAACATTTAGCACGAGAAGCACACTGCATGGAAACTGGTCACTGTTTCATAAATTGGCAGGTGAGCTTGTTTTATTGCATAATGTCAGCTAAGGGTCCTTTCACTATCCATAATATTATACATATGCAGATACACATCACACACATATATATTATGTATACACATTTGCACACCAACGACTGGATGAGCTTCTCATTTAGCAGTAATTCCTCTCGCGTAAGGAAATTGTGTTAATTTAAACATATGTTGGTTCCTCTCTCACACATTACCTGTAAAGTCTGTAGCACTGTTCAATTCTTCTAATAAAGATTTGAAGTTATAACTAAACCCATATTCGCTAACAGAAAAGCAGCCAGTTACAAATAGAATAAACAAAATATAGCATTTTGCTAACAGCCATAAAACACAAACAAATCCAGAAGGCAAGCCCCTAATAGACATTGTTGGTCTTACCCAGAGCTGATTAGAAACACAGATGTCATCAGTAACCTCTCCTTTGTCCTACAGATTGAGACAAAAAGGAAAGATGGCAAAAATGGTTGAGCAAGCTGTTCATCGTAAAAGTGTTATATGAAATCAAGCTCTCAGAACTACATGCGCACAAATCCTTTACATTAGATGATCGAATTAAGGTGCAGACCAAACAGGTGACCGTACCCATTCACCTGTGAGATGGATCACTAAAAGCCATTGGAAAATCTTTATCACAAGGCAAACTTTAAACAAAATATATCCCACCACAAACTTAGAGAAATGTTTGGTGAAGCAGAACTTGTAAAGTGGTAACTTTGAGTTCTTATCGAGACCCATTTTTAGAAATTTGAATTTCAGGTCATACATCGAACCTTTAAAAGTGGATGACCTGTGACATATCGATTTCTAGAATATTGTTAAAAAATTATTTCATGGGATGTGGGCAGCGCTGGCTAGGCCAGCATTTATTGCTCATTCCTAACTGCTCTTGAACTGAATGGCTTGCTCGGCCATTTCAGAGCACACTTAAGAGTCAACCACATTGCTAATGGTTTGGAGTCAGGCCAGGCAATGGCAGCAGATTTCCTTCCCTAACAATAGTAATAATACTAAAGATGATAAAGAAGAAAGAAAAGTACAGCATAGCAACAGGCCCTTCGGCCCTCCAAGCCCTCCGACCATGCTGCCCGCCTAAACTAAAGTCTTCTACACTTCCTGGGTCCGTATCCCTCTATTCCCATCCTATTCATGTATTTGTCAAGATGCCCCTTAAATGTCACTATCGTCCCTGCTTCTTCCGGCAGCGAGTTCCAGGCACCCACTACCCTCTGTGTAAAAAATCTTGCCTCGTACATCTCCTCTAAACCTTGCCCCTCGCACCTTAAACCTATGCCCCTTAGTAATTGACCCCTCTACCCTGGGAAAAAGTCTCTGACTATCCACTCTGTCTTTGCCCCTCATAATTTTGTAGACCTCTATCAGGTCGCCCCTCAACCTCCGTCGTTCCAGTTAAAACAAACTGAGTTTATTCAACCGCTCCTCATAGCTAATGCAACTCATTGATAACAAAATGTTTTTTATTAAACAGCTTTACCATATTTCACCTCTCTCTTCCCCTTCCTCAGGGAATCACACATGTGAAAATTGATATGCAGGTGCCCAACTCCCCAACAGGTTTGTTTCAAATCACTAGCTTTCGGAGCACTGCTCCTTCCTCAGATGAATGGAGAGGTAGGTTCCAGAAACATTTATATAGGCAAAGTCAAAGATGCAAGACGATACTTAGAATGCGAGCATTTGCAGATAATTAAGTCTTTACAGAGCCAGAGAGAGGGGTAACCCCAGGTTAAGAGGTGTGAATTGTCTCAAGCCAGGACAGTTGGTAGGATTTCGCAAGTCCAGGCCAGATGGTGGGGGGGGGGTGAATGTAATGCGACATGAATCCCAGGTCCCGGTTGAGGCCGTACTCATGTGTGCGGAACTTGGCTATAAGTTTCTGCTCTGCGATTCTGATTTCCAAAATGGCGAGTGCCGATTCTTCCGAGCGGGGGTGGGAGAATCGCGGGGGGCGCCAGGGGTCGTGAAATTGGTCGGGGGGCCCTCCCGTGATTCTCCCACCCGGCGTGGGGAGCAGAGAATTGCGCCCAAGGTTTTACAAAGGGGAAATTCTATTTGACAAATTTACTTTAAAAACAAAACGAATAAGATAGATAAAGGAGAGTCAGCAGAGATAGTATTTTTGGATTTCCAAAAGGCATTTGATAAGGTGCCACACAAATTGGTACGGTCTCATGTAGTTGGGGTGACATATTAGTACTGGTAGAGAAATGTTTAACAGACAGGAAGCAGAGAGTAGAGATAAATGGAGCATTTTCAAGTTAGCAGTCTATGACTAACTGCCTAGCTATTTACAATCTCTGTTAAAGATGTCTATGAAGAGACAGCGAGCAATGTATCAAAGTTTTCGAAGGTACAAAACTAAGTGGGAATGCAAACTGTGAGGAGGCCACAAAGAAGCTTCAAACAGACACAAGCAAATTAAGTGAGTGGGGAACAAGGTAGCAGATGGAATATAACTTGGGGAAATGTGAGGTCATTCACTTGGTCATAAGAATGGATACACAATGTTTTTAAGGCATGAAACTTGTAAATCTTGATGTTCAGAAAGACCTGTGTGGTACTCGTACAAGGGCACAAAAAAGTTAGCATGCAAGTACCGCAAGCAAGTAGGGAAGCACACAGCATGTTGGCTTTTATTGCAAGGGAATTGGAGTACGAGAATTAGAAAATATTGCTACAATTATACAGGGCTTTTGCTGAGATCACATCTAGAATACCGTGTGCAATTTTGGTTTCTACATTTAAGTAAGAGTACACTTGCATTGGAGGCAGTACAATGAAGATTCACTAGATTGATCCCCGAGATAAAAGGTTGTTATATAATGAGAGGCTGAGTAAACTGGGCCTAAATGCTCTGGAGATTCAAAGGAGAGGTGATCCCATTGAAACATTCAAGGTGATTAAGGGGTTGACAGGGTTGAGTATAGTACTGAGTTGAAGAGTATGTTTTTCACTGAAAGGGTTCAGTTAAGTCTCACGCAATGGTAGCACTCAGGATGTTGGTGACATGGGTTTAAGCAATAGTAATGCCATTAAATATCATAGGGGAGATGGTTACACTTTCTCTTGTTGGAGATGGTCATTGCCTCACGCTTGCGCGGTGCATATTTGCCACTCATCAGCCTGAACCTCAATGTTGTTAAATTCTTGCTGCATGTAGACAGTATCTGAGATGTTACAAATGGTGCTGAACATTGTGCAATCATCAGTGAAGATCTCCACTTCAACATTATGATAAAGTAACAGAAGATGGCAGGAACAGCAAACTGCCCTCAGGAACTCCTGCAGTGATTTCGCAAGACTGAGATGATTGACTGCCAACAAACAGAATCATTATCTTTTGTACTTGATAGTAACTCCAACCTGTGGAAAGCTTTCCCCGCCCGATTACCACAGCTACTTGATGCACCCTCAAGTCAAATGCTGCCTTGATGTCAAGGATAATGACTCTCACCTCACTTCTGGAAATCAGCGTTTTGCCCATGCTTGGACCAAGAATGTAAATGAGGGGTCTTGAGTCAGGTGGCCCTGGCAGAACCCAAACTGGACTTTGGGAGTTAGTTGACAATGCTGAAGTGCTGCTTCGTAGCAGAGTTGGCAATAGGTTCCATCAGTTTTTTGATGAATAAGAATAGATCAATGGCCCAGTAATTGGCTAGACTGGAATTTTCCTGCTTTTTGGACAGGACATGTTGGGACAATTTTCCAAATTGGCAGATAGATGGCTACTGGCTGCACTGGTACAGATGGCAGGAACAGCTAACGGTGCGGTTGATTTTGTTGCGCAAGTCTTCAGTACTACAGCCAGGGTGTTGGAAGGTCCCATTATGGTCTTTGCTATCCAATCGCTTCAGCCATTTCTTGATATCAATGAGTGAATTGAATTTGTCGATGACCAACACCATTCTTAAAAATCCTTTCATGGGATATGGATGTCACTGGCAAGGCCAGCATTTGTTGCCTAACACTAATTGCCTTCAAGACGGTGATGGTGAGGCCCCTGCTTGAACCACTGCGGTCTCTGTAGTGGGATGGTACAACCTGGGTGGGCTACTAGGTCACTTCAGGCGGCAGGTAACAATCTGGAGTCACATTTAGTCAGTTGAGGCCTGCGTTCCTCTCTGGGGAAGAGAAATTCCATAGACTAAAGATCCTCTGAGAGAAAATGTTTTCTCCCATTTGTCTTAAATGGGATACCCCTTTGTCCCCTAGTTCTAGTCTCTTTCATAAGAGGAAACATCCTTTCAGCATCCATGCTGTCATACCCTCTCGGGTCTTGTATATTTTGATAACAATGGGCAATCTGTTCAGTTTTATTTTTAAATAACTTTTCTCATGCATTTCAATAGGCCATTTTAATGGGCAGGTAAGAGTGTGGGTCTGGTGTCACATGTAGGCCAAACCAGGCAAGGAAAGCAGATTGCCTCCAGTATTTCATTGCTTATATGAGATTGGCATGTTATTCCAGAATTATTAATTAATTGAATTTAAATTTCTTCAGTTGCTGTGGTGGGATTTGATGTCATGTCTCTGCAGCATTAGGCCAAGCTTCAGGATTACTATCCCAGTAATATTACCATGATGCTACCATCCCCCTGTATGAGAAAAGGTTGCATTCTGCTCTCTCAGGCGGAGTAAAGGTCTCGTGGCACTACTTCGACAAAGAGCATGAATTATTCCTGTTTTCCAGGACAATATTTATCTCACAATAAATATCATACAAAATGCAGTTTATTGCTGGTTATTATTATTTTGCTGTTTTGGTGCATTATAATGGTGATTGCACATCAAAAGTACTTCACTGGCTGCAAATCACTTTTGGACATCCTGAGGTTGTTAAATACAAGTCTTTTTAAGTTCTCTATCTTTTGTATTGTGTCCCTTGCCATTCAATTTTCTATAGCTGTTAGGACCATGTAATGCATATGCAGGCAGGTCTATAATAAATAGCATTCCAACCTCAACTTCCAAAGTCACAAACCCAAAATAAGAGGTGATGATTTTGCTACTTACTCTGTTGGAGGCCATTTACACAACGGGCCACCTTGTAAACTGCATTACCTTTTTAATGTAAGAATGCTCGGTTTCCTGGAATTGGGCACAGCGGCTGGCCGTGGTCACTTTGCCATTATCCTGCTTCTTGTTAACCCTGTTCCTCCAGTCCTCTTCTCCACTTCTCTTCAGCAAAGCCATCCTGGAAAAAGGATCTGGCATAAGTCATACCAGCAAGTTTAAAGGAGTGGTCACCCACTCTGGGAGATAGATTACACAGCTTGGAAAATGAAATATTGAATTTCACGAGCGCAGGAGGATCAATAGTTCAGAAATTTATAACTTTTAAGTAATAAAGTTTCCGCAGAAGAATAGGCCAGATATTACGTAACCCATATATCTGGATTATATGGCAAACGCGGGAAGAGGTTAAGATCCCTCACTTAATGCATAAAAGCTTGTATCCTGAAGTTTATCAATGATGGCTATGACACTTCAATTGTCCCTTAGCTGTAAAAGGTGGTGGGGCTTTGTGGGAAGACAATGGACAGAATTTTACAGGCGGGATTGCAGATGGGGTGGGGGCGTGTAAAATTCTGTGGCTGATTTTCCTGCAGCCTACCTGGGCTTGCTGTGATTTTATGGGTGTCCTTGCAAATCTGGGGAAACCCGTCCTTAAGTGGCAATTGGCAATTAACAGGCAGAAAGTTATGGTGTCAGAGTGGACAAAATTCCAAGGAAATTCACAATTATCTTAATGTTTATTAAGTACCCATATTGAAAATCATTGCTAATATCACCATTAAACTATTTTATGCATGTTGTGTTGATTCGAATTAGTGGGAAGGCCCAAAGCACATCAATCAGTTGAAATGATCATAGAATCCCTACAGTGTAGGAGGCCATTAAGCCCATCTGGTCATGTGCACCGACCCTTTGAAAGAGCACCCCACCCAGCCCCACTGCCCGCCCTATCTCCATAATCCCATCTAATTTGCACATTTTGGACACCCAAAGAGCAATTCAGTATGGCCGATCCACCTAACCTACACATCTTTGGACTGTCACTTACAACTTCCTTGGCTATCAGTAAAGATTGTTTCCCTTCAATATGAATAGCTAACCTAGAATGGATAGCTACCAAATGAGGTTTTTATTCTTCGCCAACATTCTAGGGTTTCAGTAATTGACAATTGTCTGCACTTCAACGACAGATTGAAAACAAGGGTCACAGATCTCATGAAACAGAGCTCTACCAGCTGGTAACAAGAAACCAGGAGAGAGGAGTTTCAATAGGGTTTAGTTTGAAAGTCTGCCTGTGACTAAGAAGTTATAAAATTAGATGAATATGAAGCCAATTTCACAGTGAAAGGTGTATTATTTTCATTCACATAAAACAAACAGATTTGTTTGCACACTTTCATCCTGTTTCACTAAAAATGTCCTTCAGTTTACCTTTCATAAGGAGAACACGCACCTGGCAAAATATGTGATGTTACAAGAGATGGCACTTGGAGCATGAATGCTGTGTTATGATTCTTGCTTGATATCATTGCCTAGATATATGCTGGGCAGTAAAAGATGCAGCCTGGATCTTGGGATGTGTAGCTGCAAGGCTTGCTCATGGGATCGACTGGTGAGGCTGATACCCAGAGAATATCCAGCACAAAACCCCAAATTTGCACCACCCCGAAACATTCTTTGACTAGCGGTCAAATAATCGGGAACTGCTCAAATGTGGCAGCTAAACAGAAGTTAGGAGATTGATATTTGAAGTTTGTTACAATTTTTCTGATATTCTGGTTTGAAAGTACCATAATAGCAAACTCAACAAATGATGCAGGTGGACTAGAGTCATCAACTTCTAACTGTTGTACGCTGTCCGCAGTTGGTATGCTGCACCGCGTGGCCCCGGTTAAAATGGCCCGCGGCTGTACATCTGCACATCTTAAAGGGAAGACAGGTTGCGCGTGGTATATCCCCAATTGCACCCATGCAGCTAGAGGGAACATTGATCAAACCTCCGAACACATTCAAGAAGAGAAACGTGTGTAGTGCCACTGCCTGTGCAGCCCATGCGGCGCTCTTCATTGTGATTAAAGCTTGCTCAAGTTAATTGGCATAATGTCACTACATCAGCCTTTAATCATAACCATTTAATAAGGTATAACATCACTAGCGTTCATGAACAAAATACTATGAAGCTACATTTACTTGGTTCAGTTATATTTATTTAGTATCACTGAGTCCCTACAGTGAAGGAGGCCATTCGGCCACCGAGTCTGGACCAACCCCCTGAAAGTGTACCCTACCTAGGCCCGACACCCCTGCCAATATCCCCGTAACCCCACCTAATATAAACAACTTTGGACACAAATGGGTAATTTTAGTATAGCCAATCCACCTAACCTGCACATCTTTGGATTGTGGGAGGAAACCGAAGAACCCGGAGGAAACCCACGCAGACACGGGGAGAACGTGCTAACTCCTCACAGACACCCTAGGCCGGAATTGAACCCGAGTCCCTGGCGCTGCGAGGCAGCAGTGCCACCCACTGTGCGGCAGAAATACAAGCATTTTGTTATAATTGTTCCCGTAGAATTGGTTGGAAAACATAACAATGGGTTAGATATTCATCGTTTTTCAAAGAATAATGTTAAATTTAGGATCCTGTGGTCTGGATACCTGCCACAAGTAACCTGTTGCTGTTGGATACTGAAGTTAAATGTGCTACTTTCAGTTCTTTCAAATAAAGTACCCATGCAAACCATTATTGTGTGCCAAATGTATTGTCGCATGCTTGATTGTTCAGTAATTTGGTAGGGAAAGCTTAAAAATACTGAACTAGAAATGAGAAAACCAGTCAATGCCCCATGACTACCGAGTCATCATGAAGACCTCACAAAGAAAAATAACAAAGCTGTGAGGCCAACCCTTGTGTGGAAAAAAAAAAGCAATCCTGATCCACAAAATATTCACAGCTGAAAAAACAGCAGAGATTCTATTATCCTGAAATTAGAGGCCTGTCAAACTTTCATGATTGTATTTTTTCCAACGAAAAGGAGCCAAGGTTTTCAAGCTTGTCCCGTAATATGAGGAAATAGCAACTTGGATAATAATGGCCCAAATATTGTTGGAGTGGACATCTTGCTGCACACCCAATTCTCAGCATCACACTTTAGAAAGGATGTGAAGGCATTAGAGAGGATGCAGAAAAGATTTACAAGAATGCATTCAGGAATGGGGGATTCAGCAATACGGACAGTTTGGAGAAGCTGGAGCTATTGCTGTTGGAAGTGAAAAGATCGAATGGAGAAGTGTTCAGAATCAGGAGGGATCTAGACAGGGTAGATAAGAGAGAAACTGTTCCTGTTGGCTGAAGGGTTGGGAACCAGAAGACATAGATTTAGTGTAGTCAGTAAAAGAACAATGACACCATGACTTAGGCAGCAAACAGGGATTGCAGAATCTCTACAGTGCAGAAGGAGGCCATTCAGCCCATCGAGTCTTCACCGACCCTTCGAAAGACCACCCTATCCAGGCCCAACCCCACCCCCCCATTCCTGAAACCCCACTCTAAGGGGCAATTTAGCATGACCAATCTACCTAGTCTGCACATCACTGATATAGATTTTGAATGAATAGCTGATCCTTGTGGTAACGAATCACGGCCTGCCAACCTGCTGAATGATCCTTTTATTCCTAATCTCTGTTTTCTAATCATTGGCCAATCCTCAATCCATGACAGAATATTATCCTCCGCAAATCCCATGGCTTCCCATTTTATTTGCTCACCTCTTGTGTGGGACCTTATCAAAAGCCTTCTGAAAATCTAAATACACCACATCCACTGGTTCTCCCTTCTCTATTCTGCAGTAATATCCTCAAAAAATAACACTGTTTCCCTCTCAGAAATCTGGTGTGTCCCAGCCCAATCATACCAATATTCTGTCATCATATTCTTTACATTAGATTTGAGCACTTTCTCAATGAAACCGGAATATAAAAATAGGGAAGTCCTGCTGAAACTATACAAGGCTTTAATTAGACCACGACTGGAATTTGCAAACAGTTACAATTCCCCTATCTAAGGAAAGGCATACCAGCATTGGAGGAGGTCCACGAGGTTGATCCTGGAATGGAGGGATTTTCCAATGAGGAGAGGTTGAATAGGTTGGGGCCTGTACTCACTGGTAGTGAAGAAGAATGAGGGGCGACCTTATTGACACATATAGGATTTTCAGGGGGATTGACAGGGTAGATGCGGAGAGGATGTTTCCGCTTGTGGGAGAATCTAGGAACAGAGGGCATAATCTCAGAGTAAGGGGACTGCCCACTTGCGACAGAGATGAGGAGGAATATCTTCTCCCAGAGGTTAGCGAATCCAGGGAATTCTCCACTGCAGAGGGCCATAGAGGCTGGGTGGTTAAGCATGTTCAAGGCCGAGAGAGACAGATTTTTAATCAGTGAGGGAATTGAGTCATGGAGATAAGGTGGGAAAGTGAAGTTGAGGGTTATCATATCAGATAGGATCCCATTGAATGGCGGAGCACAATCAATGGGCCAAATGGCCGATTGCTGCTCCTTCCCCAACCAGTGTCGTGACTTCTGCTGCCTTCCCATCCACAGGAACCGCTCCAGAAATCTATAGAATTCCAGAGTGTATATAACTTAGGTTTTCAAAAGTGAATAAATATCCAAGAGAAAATAATTGCAGAGCTACAAGGGAAAAAGTGGGTTAGTAAGACTAGTTGTCAGTGCAGACACAGACGACGGGTCGAATGGTCTCCCTATGTGCAGTGACCCATGATTATACATGCCGTTAGGAGACTTTTATCTGCATTCAGCTCAAATATTTAAAAAACAATTTGTTCAGGGGAAGTGGGGGTTGCTGGCTGGGCCAGCATTTGTTGCCCATCCCAATTGCCCTTGAAAGGGCAGTTGAGAATCAACCCCATTGCTGTGGGTCTGGAGTCACATGTAGGGCAGATCAGGTAAGGGTGGCAAATTTCCTTCCCTAAAGGACATTAGAGAACCAGATTTTTTTTACGACAATGGTTTTATGATCATCAATTGGGTGGCACTGCTGCCTCACAGCACCAAGGACCCGGGTTCAATTCCGACCTTGGGCTACTGTCTGTGTGGAGTTTGCACTTTTTCCCTTTGTCGGCATAGGTTTCCTCCCACAGTCCAAAGTTAGGTGGGTTAGGTGAATTGGCCATGCTGAATTGCCCTTTGGTGTCCAAAAGGTTAGGTGGGGTTAGGGGAATGAGGTGTGGGTCTATGTAGGATGCTCGTTCAGAGAGTTGGTGCAAACACAATGGGCCGAATGGCCTCTTCTGCACTGTCGAGAGTCTCTGGATTAGTGACATGCCACTACTCCACCGTCTTCCCAAATATAATTTGCACCTCTGGAAACCTGAGCTGATGAGGGATGGCAAAGGCAACAGCGGCCAGACTCCTCATTGACCGAGAAAGAAACAGGACAATGGAGAAAGAGGGTGAATTACACTGGGTGAGTTAGTCAAATCAGATACAGAAGAAAAAAAAACAAGGGGACAAAAGAAAACTGGGAAATAATTAAAAACCTGATTTTTTTTAAACCTCTAACAAGTATTTACTACATGCAGAAATGAGTTTCAACAATTTAAGTTGTTCCTTTTCAGGGCCTATGAGACTGACCAGCATTGCATTTCCAGAGGTAATTATATTGCTAATTATAATCCCCCAGTTTCTACATCTCAGCTCGGCACTGACTACGTTACACGAATCACCGAGGGGGTCAATCGTAAAGCCGAGCATTAAGAACACACGCACAAATGTATAACCGTTTTTGCAGGGATCTGGGAAACCAGGATTTTTGATACTCAAATCCTTCGGTACATTAATCTTCTAGTTCAATAACCTTTTTACATTCCCTGATCATTAAAAGACAAAAACGTACTTTGAATACAATTCAACATTCACAGACCAACTTCTTTTTAAAACAACAAACGGGTGTTAGGAAATCATAATTGCAGTCAATTAAAAATCTTAGGAGTGATTGAAACTATCGAAAGATGGGAAGTGAGGTTTTACAGCCATTCTACGTATTTTGCTACAGGCGAGATTGATGTTCAGTAACTAGTTGAACATATGTATATTACAGCAGGATTTAATTGATCCAAATGCTCAAATATTAATACTTTATAAGACATGCACTGGAAATATATATAGATTATTTTAAATTGACAATTAAAATGAAGTTAGGAATCTGAAGAGTGAAGAAACGGTTTGCGAACTACTGGAGTGATGAAGAATGCTTACGGACAGAGAAAGCCAAGGCCCTATTATGGATATGAGAAATCAATTACCAAATATAGTGAACAGATTCAGCAAGCAATTATGTATATTGTACGGTTGGAGGGCTGCCAGGACTTCATAAAAGACTTGCATCAGAAAATGTTGCCTGCTCGCATTAACTCAGAAGCGATCTCAGAAAGGTCACATATAAAATAAATATTTACTAAACGAATTCAACCTTTTTTCAGTCCTGAACCCTCTGCAGCTTTCAAAACAAAACATTTCAGCATCAACAGCTGCAAAACAGATGCGCTACAAATGAACCACACTAGAAATAGAAGTAATAAAAGAAAAAATGACAACTGCTGGAAATCATAAATAAAACCCCCCAGAAAATCCTGGAAATACACAGTGGGGTGGTGAGCAGTAGCTATAAATATTTTGGGTATATACTCTTCATCAAAAGTGAAAGCTGAAAGATGAAAAAGCACTCTTCTGCAAGGTTGCAAGAAAAGTGGAGAGGGATGAAAACTGACAAGGTATGCCAACTGCCAAGTAGGAGTTTATTGGTTTAATGACCTACTCAATTTTCTTTTACACAAAGGTTCAGGGAGATGGAAGCACACAAAGTGGAAAAAATACTGCATAATTATTAATGGTAAAAAGATGAGATAAGGCTGCAAATACGAAATGGTGAGAAAATGGGGGCAATGAAGACAACCAAAAATTAAAATAGAAAAAGCCAGTGAACCACAGTGGGTTTGGCAGCGCAAAGAAAATATCGACGTATATCAGTGTTTCAGAGGCTATGGCAGCAGCGTGTTCTGACAAGGGGTCTCCACCTCTAAAGTACGTTCATTGTTCGGAAACTCAAACTTCTGATATGGTTATATTGCATGCAGCCTTTAATTCCATGAAACACTCCTACTGTCAAGATTGTGTCAAAGGTTTTTAATAAAAATTGTTTTCTTGTTTTTATTACAGTCTTTAACCTATAACTATGCCCAGTTAGGGGGATCATTAAGGCGCCGATGCTGAATTTCGGGAAATAGAACAGTACAGCACAGAACAGGCCCTTCGGCCCTCAATGTTGTGCCGAGCAATGATCACCCTACTCAAACCCACGTATCCCCCCTATACCCGTTACCCAACAACCCCCCCTTAACCTTACTTTTTTAGGACACTACGGGCAATTTAGCATGGCCAATCCACCTAACCCGCACATCTTTGGACTGTGGGAGGAAACCGGAGCACCCGGAGGAAACCCACGCACACACGGGGAGGACGTGCAGACTCCACACAGACAGTGACCCAGCCGGGAATCGAACCTGGGACCCTGGAGCTGTGAAGCATTTATGCTAACCACCATGCTACCATGCTGCCCGAATACTTAATATTCTTGGAAAGTCCAATGGATTCTTACTTGTACAATAAAGAAACATGGTTTGCTATAATTCCTCAGTATTAGAATTTCAGGAGATTGTGACAGAAGTAAAACTAAACCATGATTTCCCATTAAAATAAAGAGCATCAAGTTCTAGCTCAGTTTGTTCAATGTAAAGTACTTGAACACAATTATTTTTCAAAACGAGTCTCAACTGCAAAGTTATCTAATAGCTCACTGGCACATTACCTCGTAGGCAGCAACGCCATCAAGAAACTAGAACAAAGGACAAAATGTGAGTATGCATGCACTAAGATGCTATATTTAAAACATTTGCCAGCATATATAAATTTTTCATATTTATGTTTCCATTGAGAGATTAGCACGGTTTTGAATCCATGCACTCTGGCTGGACTACTTTACCCTGTTAAAATATTGAAGTATTGAAGCGTCATTACCTTTCTTTAATAGACATTGCTTTTCCAGTAGAGAACTCTGGGATCCCGTCACTTACTTCATTCCTGCCATTTTTTGTCGAAATTAGATCCAACTTATCATAAGGCACCTTACTTTCTACTTGTGTGGCTGGCTGCTGATGTGAAGCATGTCTGGAGGATGTTGCAGCAGAAACCTGTGATGCAGTTAATGTTGCTGCAGATCCTGCTTTCATTTCAGAAGCATGTTCCGCATACTCTACTCAACAAGAACAGGGTAGTAGCATTAGTACGGTCATAAATAATATACAAACATCTCTCATACAATTGGCAGCTTATGAGATTTACAGATTAGCAACTTTGCTTTTAAACTTCATCCTGCTTTTGGAATGCTTACCTCAAATATGCAACCACGTGTAACATTGACATAATAAGAAAAATCAGTAAGACAGGCTTAATTTTCACCAAGTTTCTCATTGCCTCTCACTTTAATTGCAATACCAAGATATTTGCTATATAATGTCACATGTGTCTGCTGTTTACGCTGCTGGGTAATAGAAACAGGTTTTCTGCCAGCTCCAGCACAAACTAGACTTTGTCTAAACGATGTGTTCATGGAACTTGTCAATCTAAAAGGAGGAGCCATAATATATTGTTTGCAGCTTCTGTGCAACCCTGGGTCGCCCTCTTGAATGGTGGTTCAGTGAGATGGCAGTTGAACAGGGATTACTTTGGTTTCAATTGTCTTGCTTGTAGTAAATTCACTGCTCACGGCACATTGACATGCCATGCCATGTTTGACCTACAACTTTAATGAGACAGTGAAGGTATTTCGGTCGATTCATACTAGAATCAATTGCTTCGGCAGTAAATGCTTGTGTTTGAGGGGAGGGAATGGAACATCACCACCCAGTGGCTCATTTCAAGCACTCACACGTTAACACAGTGGAGTCAGTTGCTGAGTCAACCACCTTTCGCATCTACATATATACTGAAGAAATAAGAGCAGAGTTAAGCCACTTGGTAGCTTACCCCTGCTCTCCATTCAATAAGATCATGGTTGATCTTTGACCTCAACTCTATCCTGCCCAATCCCCATATCTCTTGGATGGCAAGAATCGACTGATTTCAGCCTTGGATGTTTTCAATGAGTGAGTGCTCACAGAACTCTGGGATTGACAATTCCAAAGATTCGCAACCTTCTACTCACCTCAGTCATAAATGGCCATCCCCTTATCCTCTCCTGCTTCTAGACTCTCCAGGCAGAAGATCAAGGCTCTCAGCGTTGACTTTCCAAATACTCTTAGAATCTTAAATGTTCTGATGAGATCGCCTTTCCTTCTAAACTCCAGATTGTACAAGCCCATTCTACCCAATTGCTCATATCTACCAGATAGTGTAGGTACTCTCAGGGCAGCACCATTAATACGCTAATGTGAACATTTGCCACTCCCTGCCCAAACCATTTATGGTACATTTTTAACAATTCTGTTCAGAGGTATTGTGCATGAAGCTCTGGTACAATTTGATTGCATAATGCTGTGGGAGGAGAGCTGTGAAAAAAAATGGGCGGTATGTTTCCAAGATGGCACAAGCTCCAATAATTGGGATTAAAAGTGGGAAGTGACACAGCCTCAGCTGGCTAATTGTGGCCATTGCTGACTGCAGTTTCGGGGAGAAGGGGACCTCAAAGTCCCGGCGTCTTTAAAAAGGGGTAAATGGTGCTTGCGGATGCTGGGGCCAGGCAGGCCCTGACGATGAGATGAGCACCGAGTTTGTGGTGAGTTTTTCACAAGCAACGCCACTGCCACCAGAAGGCTTCCCCGTGGGCCAGGAGTGCCCAGAAAGAAGAACCCCACCACAGGTTGCAGGCTACCAGGTTCATTGGGCAGTCTCTCTATTGCAGTCGCAGGCCCCCCAACGCAGGAAAAATGATGGTAGAGACAGGACGTATCTATCAATTGGGTCACTGGTGGGCAGGCAATCTGTCAGCCATCACACCGCTGGCAAAATGGAATGGCATCAAGATGACATTCAATGTTGCCCGAACGTCTTCCCATGGCATTTTGCCAGCCTCCCACCCCATTACCGAAGTACTGATAAAATGCTGGTTACCGAGTCTGCACTGGCAAAAATAAAATTATAAGACATAAGAGCAGAATTAGGCCATTCAGCCCATCGGGTCTGCTCCACCAGTCAATAATGGCCGATATGTTTCTCATCCCCATTCTCCTGCTTTCTCCCCATAACCCCTGATCCCCTTATTAACCAAGAACCTATCCATCTCTGTCTTAAAGACACTCAGTGATTTGGCCTCCACAGCCTTCTGCAGCAAAGAGTTCCACAGATTCACTACCCTCTGTCTGAAGAAATTCCTCTTCATCTCAGTTTTAATGGATTGTCTCTTCAGTCTGAGGCTGTACCCTCGGGTTCTAGTTTCTCCTACTGGTGGAGACATCCTCTCCATGTCCACTCTATCTAAGCCTTTCAATGTGGATCAGTGCTCTCAGGAACCCTGGCCAGTATCCTGCCCCGGCGAATCGCCGCAAATGGCGAGCGGTGATTCGCTGGCCTGGATGGGCTGAGCAGCCGGCGAAAAAAGTGAAAGTCCTGCCGGCGCTGTTCTAACCTACTCTTGGGCCAGCGGGATCTGAGGCTTCAAGGGCCGGGAGCGGCCTGAGGGGGGGGGGGGGGGGGGGGGGGGGGGGGGGGGGGTGTCCAACCCCGGGGAGGCCCTCCGGAGTGGCCTGGTACGCGATCGGGACTCACCGATTGGCGGGCCGGCCTCTCTGTCGGCGGGCCTCCTTTCTTCCGCAAGCAAACCTGTATCGATGGGCCATTTTTGAGCGGGATGGCCTGGGGGCGGATGGCCACCGCGCACGCGCCAGTTGGCGCTGGCCCAACTGGCGCGTGCGCGGGGCCCAAAGCGCCACGTCTTTTATGCGGCGCCGGGTCTCTGATGCCGCGCTGAGGCCCCGCCCCCGTAAATCGTGCGATGCCCCTGCTAGCCCCACAGAGGCCGGAGAATAGGGGTCTGGGAACAGGCACCGACGCCGGAGTAAAATACTCTGGTTTTTTCTCCTGCGTCGGCATTTAAACTCCCGTTGGGAGAATACCGCCCCCTCATTTCCTGAGGTGGTGACAATGGCAAACCGTCGCCCATCTTGTCTGCAACCTTTGGCATGGATTACAACACTAGCCTCCTCTAGTGAGTGCACACTGTTCATAGAATCCCTACAGTGCAGAAGGAGGCTATTCAGCCCATCAAATTTGCACCTGCCCTTGGAAAGAGCACCCTACTTGGCCCATGCCTCCACCCTATCCCTATAACCCAGTAACCCCACTTAACTTTTTGGACGTGGAGGGGCAATTTAGCATGGCCAATGCACCTACCCTGCACATCTTTGCACTGAGGGAGGAAACTGGAGCACCCGGAGGAAACCCATGCAGACACAGGGAGAACGCGCAGACTCGACACAACCAGTCACCCAAGGCCGGAATTGAACCCAGGTCCCTGGAACGGTGAGGCAGCAGTGCTAACCTCTGTGCCAACATGCTGCCTGTGCTGTATGGGATTGCTCTCATTGGGTTCTGCTCTTACCTATCTAGTTGCAGTCAGAGAATCACATGTAGTGGCCTCTCTTCCCATTCCATTTATTTTGTGTCCTCCTACTTCTCATTTATAAGCTGCCCTTCTGCAACGTCATTCAGTTTTCCCAGATCCACTGATGACACCCAGCTCTATTTCGCCACCATGTCTTTCAACCCTTCTGTCATCCCAGAGTTGGCATGCAGCTCTTCAACATCCTGTAGTAGATGAGCAAAGATTCCTGTCAACTAAATGGTAGGAAGATTGAAGTCATTGGTCGGAACTTTCCAGCCGTTCATGCCAGCGAGATCTTTATGTGCCGTAGTCAGCGCATCCCTGTCATGGCTTTTCCTGGTGGCAAGCGGTGCATTAAACAGGAAACCCCGTTGACAACTGTGGGACCAGAAGATCCCGCTGCTGGCCAATGGCGGGTCGTCTCCGTGGCCGATTCCGCCGAAATCCCACTCATTGTTTCGGATCCCCTGCACAAATTCCATTCCCTTTCCACTCCCTTTCTACCCACTCCATCCGGCAACAGTTTGAGGATGAACGAGGCTGTTGACAAACCTGATCTCATATCTGAGGCAGAAATGAGCTTTTGAACACATATGTATTATCATCAGAGCGCCTCCCCCCTCCCAATCCTGGGACACGACCTGACTGTGCTCCTCTTCAGCTCATCTGTTGCTGATATCCTGATCTACGCCGTTGATACCTCAAAGACCTGACTATCTCGGTGCACTCGAAGCTGGCCTCCCACATTCTACCTTCCATGAACTCAAGGTCATCCAAACTCTGCTGCTTTTGTTTTAACTAGCACAAAGTCCTATTTACCGACCACCTCCTCTCCACGCTGAATAACTCCTCGATTTTAAAAGTCACATATTGTTTGCAAATCCCTCCACATTAGGTCCTGATCAATACTACCACATTTTTAGGGTTTTATCTTGGCTTAAAGCAACATTTATGAAAGTTATCTTAACCACCTTGTTAAACAGGTCAGTGTGAATTTCTGCTAGTGGAACAATTCACAGTTAAGGCAGCTGTTTGCAAGGAACTGGCGTTGATGGCTTAATTACTTTAAAAGGTACTGTAAAGTTTGAGTTCGAAGAATTATATTTGTTTTAATTACACTGTGCAATTGAGTGCTTCTTTGTCAGCATTGAAGAAATAAACAAAAGGGCTGAGCTCAGTGGGTTGAACTTTGGATGATGCCGCTGTCTTGAACAGAACAATGCATTATTAGGCTTAATTAATTAACCTTTCTGAAAGACAGAACATCTGCATTAGAGGAAAATCTTCCTTTCCTGACATTATAGTTGGAAGTGTTATTAACATTTTTTCTCAATGGCTTTAGTTTCTGCAAGACAAGAGTTAAAATACGCTAGTGTGAATTGCTACTTTTTAAAAAACATATATTTATTGAGTCAGGGTTTAGAGAACTCCAAATGGAGTTCATCTGACCTACAATTTTTAATAGATTGTGGCATGGGGAGCACATGGGCCACTCTACAGGTGTGGTACAGCAGAAATGGAAAAGTATTTTTGAAAGCAAAACAATGTTTATTCTATAAACTCAAGTTAACCTTTTTAAAACATAGTGAACATCTTAGCAACCGTTAATTCAAACACACAACACTAAGTAATCATTTAAGATTTCCTTTTAACACCCGTAAGACTTAAAACACCTTTAACAGAAGCACATCAGGTGAAAGCCATTACTGTTATTAATTTTAAATCACCAGGATCGATTTATAGTCTTTAGCTTACAGAGAGAGATTCATACACCTTCTGGCTGTGACTGCAGCTATCCAGTTCTGAAAATGAAACTAAAACACACAATGCAGCCTGCTCAAAAACAAAAGTAAAAAGCTGACAGACAGCCCAGCTCCATCCACTCTCTGACATCACTGCAGTGGTAAACACCCATTTCTTAAAGATACTCTCACTACACATATTTATATACACACCCATTTATAAACACCCATTTCTTAAAGGTACTCTCACATGACAAAGCATTTTTCATTATACCAAACTAACATAATATAAAACAGATGGTTCAAGTTAGAATGTAAAAAGAGCCCAATCAATGATCAAAAGCACACCCAATCTTATACCCCAACATTAAACTAAAACCCCCTTAACAACTGACAGTGACTAACTCTTTAAAAGAAGAAATGAATGGCTGCCATCTTAGGTAGGACCCTTCTACCGAACCCTTAATGATGCACTTGACCTTCTCCAAATGGAGGAACTCCATGAGGTCACCCAACCAGGCCAAGGCACTGGGCAGAATAAGAGACCTCCACCAAGGAGAACCATCACTCAAGTGGGATTTTAAGCAAAGCTACCGCCAGTACTGGGTGAAAAAGGGCTAAAAAAAAAAAACAGTACCCTAACTCCATCACTGGCTATATGACATAAGATTGGAATTCCCTCCCTAAATCACTTTGCTTCACTTTTCTCCTTTCAGATGTTTCTTAAAAGATACCATAAATGTTGTTGTCAAATTTGGTTTGGTAATACTTCTGTGAAGTACCTTGGGATGTTTTACTTTATTAAAGATGCTATATATTGGCAGTGGAGGTGGAGATGGCGATGGTTGGTATCATGACCGGTACAGGCTTGGAATGAAGGACCTGTTCCAGTGTTGTAATTTTCTTTGAGATGGTCTGGGAAGTCCCTACAGCTTGTTGACATGTCAGTTATGGCTACTGGGAATATTTGTGGAGTCCTCCTGCAATCAGGGTTAACAAAGTCAGAAGTAGCACCAGACATACCGAAGATGATGGTGAAGTTACAGCGCAGGACTACTCGCATATAAAGCAACGAAAGCAGCATGCGCTAGACAGAGCTAAGAAATCCCACAACCAACGAATCTAAGATGACAGTCTTACCACATCATGGATGGTGGCGGATAATTAAACAACTAATGGGAGGAGGTGGCTCCACAGACATCCCCATCCTTAATGATGAGGGAACCTAGCATATCAGTGCAAAAGACCAGGCCAAAGTATTTGCAACCATCTTCAGCCAGATGTACTGAGTGGAAGATCCCTGTCGGCCTCCCAAGGTCCCTAGCTATCTTGGAGACTAGACTTGAACCAATTTGATTCACTTCACGTGACATCAAGAAACAGCTGAAGGCACTGAATTCAGCAAAGGCAATGGACCCTGACAGCTATTGGAGACGAATGCTCCAGAACTGGCCATGGCTCAAGTAAAGCTGTTCCAATACAGCTACAACACTGGCATCTAGCTGGCAATATGGAAAACTGTCCAGATGTGCCATGTCCACAAAATGCCGGATAAATCCAACTCGGCGAATTACCATCCATCAGTCTACTGTTGAGCACAAAGTGACTGAAGGGGTCAACAATGCTATCGAGTGGCGTCTGCTCAACAACCTGCTCATTGATACTCAGTTTGGGACAAAAGAGTTGAACTCCAGTGCGAGTGACTGCCCTTGACATCAAGACAGCATTTGATTGAGAGTGTCAGAAAGGAGCCTTAGCAAAACTTAAGGGAATGGGAATCAGAGAGAAATTATGCGCTGGTTGGAGACATATTTAGCATAAAGGAAGATGCTGTGGTTGCTGGGGTCAATCATCTGTCTCGGAACATCGCTGCAGGAGTTCCTCAGGGGTAATGTCCCAACCATCTTCTGCTACTTCAACAATGACTTTCCCTCCAAAATAAGGTCAGAAGTGGAATGTTCAATGATGATTGTACAATGTTCAACACCATTATTGATCCTCAGATACTGAAGCAGTCTGTATCCATATACAACAAGGCCTGAACAACATTCAGGCTTGGACTGATAAGTGGCAAATAACACTTAAGCCACACAAGTGCCAGGCAATGATCATCTCCAAGAAGAGATAATATATCCATCTCCTCTGATTTGGTGGCATCACTGAAACCCCCCTCTTTCAACATCATGGGGATGTCATTGACCAGAAACTGAACTGGACCAGCCATAGAAATACTGTGGCTACAAGATTAGGTCAGAGGCTAAGAATCCTACTTCAAAGCCTGTCTGTCACCTAGAAGGCACAAGTCAGGAGTGTGATGGAATACTCTCCACTTGCCTGGGTGAGTGCAGCTCCAACAACACTCGAGAAGCTCAACACCATCCAATATAAAACAGCCTGCTGAATTGGCACCCCAGCCACAATCTTAAACATTTATTCCCTCCACGAAAGATGCACTGCAGCAACTCGCCACTCTACCCTAGAGAAGGGGAGGGCAGCAGATACATGGAAACACAACCACCCACTAGTTCCCCTCCAAGCCAAACATCATCCTGACTTGGAATCATATCACCTTTCCTTCACTGTTGCGGGATCAAAATTCTTGGAACTCCCTTTCCAACAGCACTGTCAGTGTGCATACACCACAGAGACTGCAGCAGCTTAAAAATACAGCTCATCACCACCTTCTCTAGAGCAATTAGAGATGTGCAATAAATGCTGGCCTTGCCAGCGATGCACACATCCCGTGAATAAATAAATGAAAAAAAAAAGGCCATCTTCTAGGCTAGGGGCCAAGTCCACCATGTAACCAGTCTGACGGTGAATTATTGTAAACAGAGAAGGGTGGCAGTAAGGGACGGCCACGTCACAGATTTTATTGCGAGACTCAGACTAGACCACAATTAGTTGGTCCAACAACAGTACCTGAAGTTAAGGAGTCATAAGAGCTTCACATATACCCAGTGTATTGTGGGAGGTGTGGCTAACCAGGTCATAGTATTACCGAACTGGTACTAGGATGGGCAGTGTCTGAAATTAAAAAAGTAAGCAACTTTACAGTATTCATTTATGCAGGAAAGTTGGTGAAGCCAGCCTATATACTGGCTAAGATCCAGTGGAGATGTAAAGAAGTTCTTTTTGTGCAGGGCGGTAAATTTCAGCATGACCTGTCCAACAAGGTATCCAAAACTGTACCCTAACTATATGAAGATATTCATGTGGTAATATGGCCAGCGTAGAGAATATGGGCTGGATTCTCCAATTGAGAGGCTATGCCCTAACACCGGCGTGGGAACAGTGGCGTTTTACATCCAAAAATCTGGCTCAAAACAGCCAACGATCCTCCGTTTAGCTGGGGCTAGCATGCTGGTAGTGTAGAGCACCTGGCTCTAGCTGCCGATACAGCCTGGAGAATTGCTGGGTCTGTGGCTGCGCATACGCACAGCAGCACGGCGCCATGACGCTTGTGGACCAGGTCGGCGAAATAGTGCCCCTACTTTGGCCGGCTCACGCGCCCGGGAGTCCCCCCCCCACAGTGCCCCCAGCCTCTGGTAAAGTCCGCCCTGCCCGCGGATCATTCCTCCCCTGACTGTGGCGGTGCTGGACGGAGTCCGTAGCCGTCACGACGAGTTCCCGATGGATAAAACCATGAGACATCCATGCCGTCCGGAACTCGGCCGGTCGGGGCGACCTCAGGCAATGTCCTGAGGCTGTCGATACGTCATGCGTTGTGTCCGGGGAGTATGCCGCTTTGGGAGGGCAGCACATCCTGAAAGCGGCGTCGCCCCCCGATTTGGTCGGGAACTTTGATTCTCTGGCCGATCGCCAAACGTGTTTCGGCGTCGGCGACTGAATCCAGCCCCACTTTTTTTGTTTTAGAATAGTTGAATTGTAACTGGAGAACTGCCCATACTCTTTGATATTTTGAATGATTCTGGGGAGTGATGTCACATATAACATACAGGAATATGGATTAATCCTTTTACCCAGAGGGGGGTTAGAATGTGAAACCGTGTTTCAATGAACAGTTGAAGTGAACAGAATAACTGCATTTAAGAGAAATGTAGATCAGTACATGATGGAGAAAAGAATAGAAGGACATGCTGGTAGGGTTAGATAAAATAGGATGAGAGGCGGCTCATGGATCATTAACATTAGCGTAGACCAGTTGGGAAGACTGGCCTGTTTCTGTGATGGCAAATCATATTTTACATTCAATCCCTCCGGTCTGTACTCAGGGGATGAATGGATTCACAGTGACATGTTGCCTGGGGATCTTATGGTCATTTTTTAAAAAGAGGTTGGTTTGCAATAACTGCTAAGTAGTTAATTGTTAACACTGAAGAAAACAAATAAAATATTGCAGATGTTGGAAATCCTAAAATCAGAAAATGCTGGAAAGACTCAGCAGGTCAGAATTAATCACTTTCTCCCCAGTATATGTGTTTCTGATTCTGCACTCACTCAAATTGTAGCATTCTGTGAATTTACACTGAGGTTTTGAGTTGGCCGTTAATCACTCAACCAAATGCTCAAGTCACCAGCTATACAGTCACAACAAAATTTAGATTTACCTGTAACTGCTCCCATGTTCTGCATGTTGTGTTCCACTTTCAAAATGTCATCATTGCTTTTCTCTTTGCTTTCCCAACTCTCATGTATGTTCTCTGATTTCATAACCTCTTTCCTTTCAGCAGCCTGTGGCAGGGTTTCTCGACTGAGTTGCTTCCCGCTGTCTCTTTCTGGGGTTCCATGTTTACTGTCCAAACTCCTCCTGGTGGATATTTGGAGATCAGTTTCTGTCAAGCTACAATCATATATGCTGCTCTGCTGCAGCATTGCTTTTGTTTCATCGTTTCTGTAGTCATCCCCAGTGCCCTCTTTGAATCCTCCTATGAACCCGTGGGTTTTTTCCTGTGAGGACTGCGTGCGTTCTGATGGAAGCATACTTGCACTGGAAGTGTCAGCACCGGCAAGTGAGCTGTGGGAAGGAAGAACAGATTTTGCTGCTGACTTGCGGCATGTATGTAAACTATTCTCAGCAATGGAAGACTTTCCAAGATGTAGGTCACCAGCACAGGCTGTGGAGACTGTGGAGACTGTAGCAGTCTGACCGAACTGCGCCAGAGACGGTGAGAAGGGCCTGATCATTCCAGTTCCATTTTGTACCTGCAATAGAAAGGCAGATAAATGTTTTCATATGTGCTAAAAAGTGAAATAAAAGTACATGTTGCTGTGTCTCCAGTTTACTGCAAAGCATAAAAGATCAGAAGATTTCCTTCCCAGCCTTGTTTAATCTTTTCAAGACTCAAATGATAACACAGAGTTGCACGTGATGTTGTTGCCATTACAGCGACTTGGTTGAGGGAGGGACAGGATTGGCAGCTAAACGTTCCAGGGGCGCGATTCTCCGACCCCACGCCGGGTGGGAGAATCGCGAGAGTGCCGGGCGAATCACGCCACGCTGCCCTGGAACCCGCACGCGATTCTCCCACCCCCCCCCCCCCCCCCAAAATGGCATGTTGCGTTTTGCGATAGGCCGCTCGGAGAATCGCCGCTCCGGTTGAGCGGCGATTCTCCGGCCCGAATGGGCCAAGCGGCCTGCCGAATCCGACCGGTTCACGCCGCGCCAACCACACCTGGTCACTGCCGGCGTGAACAGCGCGCGACCGCTACGTGTGGGGCCTGTGGGGGGGAGGGGGGGGGGGGGGGGGGGGGAAGAGAATCGAGCACCAGGGGGGTTGCTCAGGTGGGGTCTGGCCCGTGATCGGTGCCCACCGATTGTCGGGCCGGCCTCTCTAAAAGACGCCCTGTTTGCCCTCCGCCGCCCGCAAGATCAATCCTCCTTGTCTTGCGAGGCAGCGGAGGGGAAGACGGCAACCGCGCATGCGTGGGTTGGTGCCGGCCAACCTGCTCAGGCGCGGGTGACGTCATTCAGGCGCCGCTGGCCGTGTTATTCAGGCAGCGCTGCTTTGACGCAAGCGTCAAGGCCCGGCGCGTGAGATTGAGCCCTGCTGCTCCTAGTCCCCCGGGGGGGGGGGGGGGGGGGGGGGGGGGGGGGGGGGGGGGGGGGGGTTTCATTCGGGCGTCGGCACTTTGTCTCCCTTTGGGAGAATTTTGCCCCAGGATTTAGATGTTTCAGGTGGGATAGCAGGGGATGTAAAAGGGGTGGGGGAATTGCATGACTGGTTAAGGAGAATATTACAGCTGTACTGCAGGAGGACACCTCAGAGGGTTCATGTGAGGCAATATGGCTGGAGCTCAGGAATAGGAAGGGTGCAGTCACAACGTTGGGGGTTTACTACAGGCCTTCCAATAGCCAACGGGAGATAGAGGAGCAGATATGTACACAGATTTTGCAAATGTGTATAAGTAACAGGGTTGTTGTGGTGGGTGGTTTTAACTTCCCTTATATTGACTGGGACTCAGTGCAAGGATCCTAGGGGCAGTGTTTGTAAGGAGCAATTAGGAGGGCTTCTTGAAACAATATGTAAATAGTCCAAATAGGGAAGGGGCCATACTGAACCTGGTATTGAGGAATGAGCCCGACCAGGTGGACAAAGTTTCAGTAGGGGAGCATTTCGGGAACAGTGACTATAATTCAGTAAATTTTAAGGTAAATTTTGTTGGATGAAGATAAAAGTAGTCCTCGGGTGAAGGTGAGGCAGTGATATAATTGTATTATTGTTGGACTAGTAATCCAGAGACCCAGAGTCAAATCCCTCCATGGCAGATGGTGAAATTTGAATTCAATAAAACAACCTGGAATTAAAAGCCTAAAAGGTGACCATGAAACCATTGGCAATTGTCGTAAACACCCATCTGGTTCATTAATGTTCTTTAAGGAAGGAAATCTGTTGACCTGGTCTAACCTACATGTGGCTCCAGATCCACAGCAATTTGGTTGATTCTTAAATGCACTCAGATGTGGACAATAAATGCTGACCCAACCAGAGACGTCCACAGCCCATGAACGAAAGAAAAAAAAATTGGAGGATGGCTAATTATAACATTATTATTCAGGAACTGAAGAATCTAGATTGGGGGCGGATGTTTGAGGGTAAATCAACATCTGGCACGTGGGAAGTTTTCAAATTTCATTTGATTGGATTTCAGGACCAGTATGTTCCCGTGAGAAAGAAGGATAAGTATGGCAAGTTTCGGGAACGTTGGATAACTAGGGATATTGTGAGCCTAGTCCAAAAGAAAAAGGAAACATATGTAGGGGCTAGAAGGCTGGGAGCAGATGAAGCCCATGAGGAATACAAGGAAAGTAGGAAGGAACTTAAGCAAGGAGTCAGGAGGGCTAAAAGTAATTGGCAAACAGGATTAAGAAAAATCCCAAGGCTTTTTGGGTAGCAAGGGAATGGGTTGGCCCACTCAAGGGCAGGGGAAGGAATCTATGTGGGGAGCCAGAGGAAATGGGTGAGGTACTAAATAATAATAATCTTTATTATTGTTACAAGTAAGCTTACATTTACACTGCAATCCCCTAGTCGCCACACACGGAGACTGTTCGGGTACACCGAGGGAGAATTCAGAATGTCCAATTCACCACACAGCAAGTCTTTTGGAACTTGCGGGAGGAAACCGGAGCACCCGGAGGAAACCCATGCAGACACAGGGAGAACGTTTAGACTCCGCACAAACAGTGACTCAAGCTGGGAATCGAACCTGGGGCACTGGTGCCGTGAAGCAACAGTCTTTGGCATACAGCATGCTTGCCTTCATTGGCCGGGGCATGGAGTATAAAATTTGGCAAGGCATCCTGCAGCTGTATGAAACCTTAGTATAATAATAATAATCTTCGTTGTTACAAGTAATTAACACTGCAATGAAGTTACTGTGGAAAGTTCCTAGTTGCCACATTCCAGCCCCTATTCGGGTACATAGAACATAGAACAGTACAGCACAGAACAGGCCCTTCGGCCCTCGATGTTGTGCCGAGCAATGATCACCCCACTTAAACCCACGTAACCCGTATACCCGTAACCCAACAATCCCCCCATTAACCTTACACTACGGGCAATTTAGCATGGCCAATCCACCTAACCCGCACATCTTTGGACTGTGGGAGGAAACCGGAGCACCCGGAGGAAACCCACGCACACACGGGGAGGACGTGCAGACTCCACACAGACAGTGACCCAAGCCGGGAATCGAACCTGGGACCCTGGAGCTGTGAAGCAACAGTGGTACCCACTGTGCTCCTACAGTCAGGCCACACTTGGAATATAATGTTCCAATTCTGGTCGCTACACTGCCAGAAGGATGTGAAGGCTTTGGAGAGGGTACAGAAGATGTTTACCAGTATGTTATCCGGTATGGAGGGCATTAGCTATGAGGAGAGATTGGATAAACTCAAGTTTGTTATCACTGGAATGATGAAATGAAATCAAAATGAAAATCGCTTATTGTCACAAGTAGGCTTCAAATGAAGTTAATGTGAAAAGCCCCTAGTTGCCACATTCTGGCACTTGTTCGGGGAGGCTGGTATGGGAATTGAACCGTGCTGCTGGCCTGCCTTGGTCTGCTTTAAAAGCCAGCTATTTAGCCCTGTGCTAAACCAGCCCCTAGTCTGGAGGTCGAAGGCCGACCTGATAGAAGTTTACAAAATTATGAAGGGCACAGACAGAGTGGATAATCAGTAGCTTTTTTCCCGGGTGGAAGAGTCAATTACTAGGGGACATAGGTTTAAGATGCAAGGATCAAAGTTTAGAGGAGATGCAATGCTCAGGAACCAGGATGTTATGGGCCATTATCTACCCATGAAGGACAAATGCAGTCTCAGTTTAATGTCCCATCAGAAAAATGTTATCCCCAACAGTGCAGCATTTTTCCAGTACTACAAAGGAGTGCCAGCCTAGTAGAGGAGTGTAAGTATAGAGTGGGCCTTGGAAACATGATGTTCTACATAGAAACACAGAAAGTAGGAACAGGAGGAGGCCATTTGGCCATCATTCATTAGGATTATGGCTGATCATCCAACTCAATAGCCCAATCATGTTTCCCCCCATATCCTTTGATCCCCTTCGCCCCAAGTGCTATCATCTAACTGCTACTTGAAAACATACAATGTTTTGGCCTTCAACTATGACCACTGTCTGGGTGAAGAAATTTCTCCTCACTGAATCCTAAATGGTTTACCTCGTATTCTCAGACTGTGATCCCTGGTTTTGGACACACCCACCATCAGGAATATCCTTCCTGCATCTACCCTGTCTAGTCCTGTTAAGAGTTTTATAGGTTTCTATGAGGTCACCCCTCATTCCTCTGAACTCCAGTGTATACATATCTAACCAATTCAATCCCGCCTTCCCAGGAATCAGTCTAGTATCACTGCACTCCCTCTAGAGCAAGAACATCCTTCCTCAGATCAGGAATCTGAAACAGCACACAATATTCCAATGTGCCAAGCATGATTTCCCCTTCATAAATCCATGCTGACTCTGCCCGACCCTGCCACTGTTTTCTAAGTGCTCTGCTATAAAATCTTTGATAATGAATTCTAGAATTTTCCCAACTACTCATGTCAGGCTTATTGGTCTGCAATTCCCTGTTTTCTCTCTACCTCCCTTTTTAAATAGTGGAGTTACATTAGCCACCCTCCAATCTGCAGGAACTGATCCAGAGTCTATTCCAAGAGCCACTTTTTTAAGTACTCTGGGATGTAGACAGGGCCGGCTCAAGGCACCGGCAACTCGGGCAGTCGCCCGGGGCAGCATGTGCTAGGGGGCGCCAGAGACATGCGCAGTTGGGCCGGCGCCAACCAGCGCATGCGCGGTGGCCGCCCTCCCCCAGGGCGCCCCCCCCCCCCCCCCCCGGGCTCGGTCCTCTCCCCCGCCCACCCCCCCCGGGTCCGCCCCCCGCCTTCGACCCCGCCCCCCGGCCCCGCCCCCCTCGGCCCCGCCCCCCAAGGGCGCCGAAGTTCATCTTGCCCGGGGCGCCAGCAACCCTAGGGCCGGCGCTGGATGTAGATTATCAGGTCCTGGGGATTTATCAGCCTTCAATCCCATCAATTTCCACAACCCCATTTCTCTACTAATATTGATCTACTTCAGTTCCTCCCCTTCACTAAACCCTGCGTTCCTCAACATTTCTGTCTCAGAGGCAGCAGTGCTACCATGGAGCCTAGGCTGACACCTCTGCTGCTGTTAATGAGAAATTCATACAGAAGATTACAAATTAGACCCTTGGATAATCAATGTCTACTTTCTGCTCTTAATGTGCGGCATTTCAGAATGTGCAGCCTCTCTGATATTACTCTCTGGAGGAACACTAGTAACGGCAACGATGTATTTAAAAAACATGAAGAACGTGGGTCACCAAACCTTCAGAAAACCTTTCCTCCTTAGTCAAGTTCTCTCTCATAGAATGTACCCAAACCACTAAATCGCCTCAATGGCGCATTCAAACAAAAAATTACGAATTCTTTTGTGACCTTTCGGAGTAATCCAAATAAGCTCCACGACATGAATCCAATCGTTCAAGTATTCATCTGACCATCTGAATCAGGGTGTCGATAATTGCTTAGATCTGGTAGAAAGGTTTCTACATGTGTTTTACTGTCTGAAATGGCCTCAGATTTGGCTACCATGGAGTAGAATTCTGGTCTTCCAGGTCAAAAAGCCACACCCAAGGTCAATGCAGCATCTTGTTCTTTTGGTACAAAGTTGCTGCTTATTTTAAGAATTAATCCATGCGTAGGCATATTTTAAGCTTATAAAAGGCATACTTCTATTCTGCATGAAATCCAAATGCCATTACATAATAAATCAACTCTTGCTCCAAGCACAAAATCAATCTGGTAGTGTTACACCACTGTAATCCTATACAACTGCATCACATGAAGTCCCACTTGCAGATTATCAGACAAATTTACAGCAATTGAAGGTCTAGTTTCTTATCAAAAGAGCCAGAGTTGGAGCTATATAAACACTACCTCACTTTATTAGTTTCTCATCCTTCACTCCGTCCTGTTATATGCTCCGGAGACATTTTCCTCTGTGTTTGTTTGTAGCCCAATATCTTGTAATTTGTATTTAGCTTGCAGACAGCCGGGCTTCAATTTGCAAATTGAAAATATTCAGCCAAGCAACTGTATTATCCCCATCTTTGGTGCCAGTTACTGGGTTCAAGAAGCATGTGAGAGAGTCAGGAGAGCCTATTCCATTCATCAACATTAAGGTGAGCCTCTATTTCAAACACATCTAATTTTCACACTCTCAGCATGGACCTTTCAACGGCAGCGTTACCAAATAAACTGCACCAGCCAATCTGACATCACTGCTCCGTTATCTTTCCCAATGGAAGATGAATAGAATTCATCCTCTTTCTGAACAATATTCGAGCCCTGACCTTCTTCCGGCAAAGTCGATAAGCTTAAGAACACTAGATGTCACTGTAATTTTCAAACACGTACCTCTTCAACTTCACACAGTGTAATTGGTTGAGTCTGATATCGAGAATTTGACCGTCTTTGTTTAGTATCACTTCTGCTCCTTGCTGCTTTAACTTTGGTCACAGGATGCGAAAGGCGGTTGAATAGAGCCATCTTTTCTGCCAGGCTCAATGTGGAGATGTCTGGCTCTTCAGGCTGGCCTTGTTCTGTCAATATTTTGGCTTCATTCGCCTTCTGTTCTCCCGCAGTATACTGTGCAGATGCTTGTAGTCTAGGAAATGCATTGGTTTGATATTTAGGTCATCATTTTGCAGTACACTTAGTCAGTCCCTGTCCCAAAAATGTCTCTAAAATTAGAACTTTACAATTCATCATTTAAAATGCCGGCAGCTGCCTGTTATTTCAAAATCTCTCTTTTTAAACCAAATCATTAAGGACAAGGTAAATATTATACTTCATTCTAGATATATAGGTTTTCAAAAATAAATGCAAGTATCAGTAGGCAACCTGAATAATTCAAACCATTAGAAAGATCCAGGCAAAAACTGAAATGCTAAAGACTTTACAAAGTCTTTAGGATGGTCAAAATTCATTACACTATTGCACTGGCTACTTAGCACACGAATGCACAGTTAATTAACTGATTCTTTTGCATCGTCTTATACTCTAAATTATGCAAGTTTGGGTTTCTGCACAAACACCGACAGCTAAAGCGTGAAAGGGTTAGACACTAATTAAATAGGTTTTAATGAAAATATACTGCTAGCATGTAATGACTGGTTAAAATCAAAGCTTAAATGCAAACCTTTATTTTTCAATTACACATTTCTAACAAATAATATTATTAACGTTCGCTGCCATTTAAAGGCAAAAGCTCTTTAATATTACATTTAAATATCCACTTTACAGAATGTAATGGCAACTTTACAGGAGGGGAGGGGGGGATGGAACCCCATGCTTACACACTAACTCAAGACAAGATGTGTCAGATTTATGGAAACTGATAGACCAGACATCATCTCAATCAGGCAATGAAAAAATGCACTGTGGCTATATGGTAAAATAACTAGTAAATAAAGCAGCATCCAAGCAAATATTTAATTTACTCTGCCAATCCTAATGCTGAGATGATCAGTAAAAGGTGGTATAATATCAGCTTGCATCCGTTCAATCATGAAACATTTTAAATCAATGAAAAAATAGAGCTAATACGAGCAAAAGCAGATAGTGGGCGGAATTCTCCAGTCCAACCACGTGTTTCTTGGTGATGCGCCTTTCGCTGGTGACGGAATTCTTTGAAGCCACTCCACGCCACCGGGAAATCAGCGGGCAGGGTGCGCTGCCAGCGGGAAAAGGGAATCCCCATGGCCAGAGAACCAGTATTTTGCCACAGAGCCGGGGGGGTGGGGGGCCTGGGAGGTGGGCAAGATCTTGTAGCCTCAGCATCATAGTGGGTGCGCAGGTACCTACTGGGAGACTAAAATGTTTTAATTTCATTCAATGAGAACTTGAGAAATGATAACTTTTAACACTGAAATCCTACACCATATGATTTAGGTAGTTGGAGGACTGGGATAGTAGTTATGGCAAAATTTCATGATGGTTTTCGTGACAATATTGGTTTAAAACATTACATGTGTTTGCCTGTAAAACACTTTGGGGCATTTGAGAGAAACATGGTAACTGCTGAACAAAAGTCTCTTTGCCTGGATTTTAAAAAAGTGGCTTAATGTTGGCAGAATTATAAAGCTACGGAATTGCAATGTGCAGTACAATTAGGGGTCCATTTTGAATCTTTGGTTTAATATTACACATTTAAGCTTACAATTGCTTGAAGTATTGGCCTATCAAATTCATAACCACAATATAGGTTAAGTGCATCCCATCGAACGGGGGAGTTTTGAGCTTCTGCCAATCCTACAGCAAGCAGGCTAACAGAAGACAAATGTGGCCCAGAAATAGCTTCCCCTCTCCTTGTGGGAAGCTCTGCATGAGACTGGGAACTTTTTATGTCGAGAGCCATGGAGCATCTCACTGTTTCAGAAAATTTCAACTCCACGTGAATATGTAAGACAGCATGCCTCAATGTAGGTTGATTGAAAACTAGGGTGGGTCAATAAATGCTGGCCTGGCCATCAACGCCCACATCCGGAAAATGAATTGTTTTTAAACTAGCCTCGAGTAATATGAACATCCGATCGACAGGGGAGTACACAATTTTATCTGTCAAGACCATTGGAATCCTTAGCTTTAATTATAGCTGGTTTATTTTATTTGGTAACTAAGTTGGAATGAAAGTAGGTGGAAACTTTCTCCGCTTTCCTGCTGCAAATAACCCAACCAGCATTAAATGTGCATCAAGGACTGTGCCACAACGTGGCGGTTTCCTCATTTGGACCCCAAGAGATCCTTCCCGCTAGAGGAGAAGAAAATCACCTCTTACTTTCTCATACCTACGGGTGAAGATCCAAACACACAATGAGCGAAGGCCAGAAAACAACTTAAAATGTTGAGAGACTCTCAAGGAATGAACTAAAGAAGGAGCAATTGTACGGAGCCTTCCCAAGTTTTGAATTTGGACCAGAGCAGGTCACAATCATCATTTTTAATCTCCCCTTCTAAAATGTTATATTATGCACACATGATAGCATTGTACTTTCATAAATATCCCGAGTTGCAGGAAGTTTCTCATCACCAACTGAAAGCAATAGATGTCGTTAAAATGCAATATTAAATTCTGCAATGGCATTTTAAACCAAGCCTAGAAAAACAAGGCATGCATATTTTAATCAAAACACAAGGCACGCTTGTATACTTGGCTGCTCTGGGTGGCAGGGTTGAAGTAGCTCAGCTTAAACATATCGACTTACAAAGCTTATGATGGGTTCAGAACTAGTTTACACACAAGATTAACAAATACCCAGTAGCATTCCTTTGAACCTGCATCACACAAAATTTAGAGTTTAAAAAAAAATTTAGAGTACCCAATTCATTTTTCCAATTAAGGGGCAATTTAGCGTGGCCAATCCACCTACCCTGCACATCTTTGGGTTGTGGGGGTGAAAACAACGCGAACACGGGGAGAATGTGCAAACTCCACACGGACAGTGACCCAGAGCCGGGATCATACCTGGGACCTCGGCGCCATGAGGCACAGGGCTAACCCACTGCGCCACCGTGCTGCCCCCTGCGTCACACAAAATGAGATGAAAAGCTAAGGCCAATAGGTTTGCGAAACCTATAACCAGGAATTCTATTTTATTCAGCATTTGAAACTGGCAAAACTACATTGATAAAGTGCAGATAATTGCCCAAACCAGCAGGTGGTGCTGTTTAATTTCTTTAGCCACAGACAACATTGTGTGGCTTGATACTGACAATTAGTTATTTCACAATTTGTGCTCTACATTCCACCTAAGACAGGGGGTTCCAATATTGAATTTGAGGCTGCCCTGTATAATTTAGTTTTAGGGTTCTGTTGCGCAGACAACCCAGGAACAATCGGTTTTCCCAATTTCCCGTGCAAGGTTGATCACAAATTGCCTATTTGTTGTTCAACACTTTTTTTAAAGTCCGTGATAGAAGAGTTAAATCATCTTTTACAAGTTGCTGTTGACGAGTTCCAATGGTTCCTCTTTGGATATCAAAACTTGCACGTTTCACATGAGTTAGTTGCATAATATTATGGAATATTCTTTTATTAAGCTGGAAACAAATTCTGATAACGGTAACCTAATTAGACAAATTTATGAAAATAATGACCGAATATGTATTAGTAACACAAATATCTTCCCAATGTGGTTTTCTCCAAGATGATAGAGCACGCAATTAGACCAATGATTCCCATCATCACAGAAGAATAGTTCTCATTAACACCAGGTGAATGGGATTGGGAAAGAGAAGAGAAAATAATAACAAACAGTCGCCGCCGAAAATGTGCCTGAGAAACCTTGATGTTCAGCTCAAAAGTAGCAGGGCCAGGAAGGAGAGAAGTTCTGCAATGATTTAAGTAGAATGAAGCTTCGGCCAAACCAGAAAAGAATGAGGATTGTATTTTTGGAGGGAAACATAAAGAAAACTGACAAGTGTTGAGATTGTGAATTTCCGACCTATCCACCCGAATCCTTCTGTGGTCCATGTTCACATTTCTTATGTTGTTAAATTTAGGGCATACAAATCAAAAGATTTACATCGGCGCACTACCTGCATACACACATTTATTAAGCTAAAGAGTTTATGTTTTTCTTAATTAAATACACTTGTACTACATACAACTCAGTTGAAGAAACTCTGACAAGATCTTTCTAAAGTGGCTTGTATAACTAGATCCTAATCAATAAACAAAAATATTAAGTTAGCTTAAAAAGTGCATGATTAACTTTGAAAGAGCACAAGATAATGCTTTTAGAACCAAATGATCACCATTTTTTTTTAAACTGGCATAGCCATCCACTTAGCTGGACATGCAAATTGTAAAGTACCTGATTGATTGTGAATTGGAGTTTACTAGAGTGGGGCTAGAAGTTCTTGCCATGACTGTGTTGGCAGTCACCGTATGGGAGACAGGGGTGAGTTCACTAGAAACAGGGAAAAACAGATCAAAGCATGTAGAAGAGAAAAGGATTAAGCAAAGAAGCAAATTTACCAGGATACAAGCAGACAAAATAGAAATAGAAAACAATTACTCATCCTAGTTCTAACAGGCATCAGCCAGACTTTCCAAACAACACGATTATCATCTCCACATACCATGATAAGTGCCTCAACTGAATACACTGGGGTGGGAAAAGGAAAATGTGAGAAAAGCAAGAATGTTACTTGGGTACTTTTCCTTTCAAGAATAATGCATACTAATCTGTCTTTCAAAGCACACAGTGGCAAATATCTAACAGGCACTTAAATCCTGGAATAGCCCTTTTGGGAAGGTGCACTCAGAACATAGTTAATCTAAAAATGCATGAAAATAAGTCTTCACGTGACAATGGACTACATTTACACTTGAGTCAATACTGACTGCACAAACTACAATACCAGCTACACTTTCAGAACAATTCAATGAGCTTCCATGCATGCTCTTCTTAGTTTATTGTCACAAGTAGGCTTCAATGAAGTTACTGTAATGAAGTCCCTAGTCGCCACATTCCGGCGCCTGTTCGGCGAGGCCGGTATGGGAATTGAACCCGCGCTGCTGCCTTGTTCTGCATTACAAGCTGAGATAATCCTTAAATGACGATTGCTATTAAAAAAAGGTTCAGCTATATTTGTCTGCTTGCTTAGACACTAAGTCAGGTGTGATGCATTGAATACAAAATAGGCCCCAAAATGGAAGGCACATTACGCCCGGTTAAATAGTTTATCACTATTGTAACTCACTGAAATTATTGGGTGCAATGAATGCTTGGTGTTCAGTTACCTTGTAGAACAATAGGGATTAGGTACCACCCTGATGCTGAAGTTCATGATCATAGTGCGATGTCTAGTTGCGAGGGCAAGGTTTTTAGTAATACCATAGATGGGTTGGGGAGGAGAGCCTGAATTTTACTGGGTTGAAACCACTGGAAAGTGCTGCTCCTCCGAAAATCTGTCCAATGGCAGCAGACCATCGCTTTTTAGGAGCATTAATCATTGAACCTGCTTTACGTTTCTCATTATGATGGTACCAGGGATGAGGGGTTACGGTTATGAACAAAAATTTAAGAAGGTAGGGCTTCTTCACTAGAGCCAAGAAGATCTCAAAAGAGAACTTGGGGGCAGTACGGTAGCACAGCAGTTAGCACAGTTGCTTCACAGCTCCAGGGTCCCAGGTTTGATTCCCAGCTTGGGTCACTGTCTGTGTGGAGTTTGCACGTTCTCCCCGTGTGTGCGTGGGTTTCCTCCGGGTGCTCCGGTTTCCTCCCACAATCCAAAGATGTGCAGGTTAGGTGGATTGGCCATGCTGAATTGCCCTTAGTGTCCACAAAAAAAGGTTAAGTGGGGTTACTGGGTTACGGGGATAGGGCGGAAGTGTGGGCTTGGGTAGGGTGCTCTTTCCAAGGGCGGGTGCAGACCCGATGGGTCAAATGGCCTCCTCCTGCACTGTAAATTCTATGATTCTATGAACTTGAAGATAATCTAAACTGTGACAGCCTTTTTCCACTGGTCAGTGAGTTGGTCACAGAATATAAATATAAGAGTCAGAGTTGTTACAACGCAGGAGCTGGTCATTTGCCCTTCATGTCTGCACCGGCTCATCGTTCTGTCACTTTCTTCCTGCAACCCTGCACATTCTTCCTTTTCAGATAACAGAACAGTCTGATTCCCTTTTGAATGCCTCGATTACACCTGCCTCCATCACACTCTGAGGCAGCACATTTCAGGCCTGAACCACTTGCTTGAAAAAGGTTCTCATGTCGTATTTGCTTCTTGTACAATTACTTTAAATCCATGCACTCGCGTTCCCTATCCTTGCATGAGTGAGGACAGTTTCTCCCAACCTTCTTCGTTAAACCCCTCATGATTTTGAATATCTCCATCAAATCTCCTCTTAGCCTTCTTTTCTCCAAAGAAAACAGTCTTAAGTTTTACAATCTGCCTTCGTAACTGAAGTCCCTCATCCCTGGAACTATTATTTGGAATCTTTTCTGCACTCTCTCCCATGCCTTCACATCCTTCCAAATTGCTCCATCCAGAACTGAACACAAGGCTCCAGCTGGTGCCAAAATAGTATTCAACATAATCTTCTCGCTGTTGTACTCTCTGCACTTTTTAAACAATGGTGATGGCAAACAAAATTAGGGAAAAGAAAACTTGCTAGAAAATTCAGTGGAATTCCCCATCATGATTAAAGTTAATAACTTAAAAAAGGTAAATGCTGAAAAAGAAAAGAGCGATAATACAGGTTAAAGAGAAAGCAGGAATGTGACTCTTGACCAGGTGTTCTTGTGGAGAAAAGCACTGGTGTAGAATTTGTGAGCCGAATGGGCTGTTTCAGTTCTGTAACATTCGATGGTTCCTTGGTAATCTTCCCACCTCTTGATGCATCAGGACACAAAGTTAGCTGGAGATGCTGCAAAGAAACCAGTGCCCAAGTGACCCCTCCAATTTTTCTCAGTGAGCCCAGCCATCAGGATAATCAACAATGACCTGAAGTAGTAGGAGCTTTCTTGGCTCAGGTATGTGACTACCTGGTCTGCCAGTAAGTTGACTTCTTGGCAGGTGTGTCGTTTTAGAGCTACTTCATTGAAAAGGAGACCTGCTCGTTTCGTTCTTGCACCCCGTCCCAAAGAGACATTGCTACTATTTGTCAGACAATTGCCAACCAAGGCTTTGTGCCCTTGCTCATTGGACTGCAAATAAACAAGAGATTCTCAAAAGTAGCATCATAAATAGCACAACTCGGAAGCAGCATGTGATAGACGGGGCTAAGCAATCCCACAACCAATGGATCAGGTCACAGCTCTGCAGCGCTGCCACATCCAATTGTGAATGACAGCGGATAATTGAATGACTTAGAGGCTTCAGCAAAATCACCATCATCAATGATGGGAGAGCCCAGCATGTCAGTGCGAAGGGAAAGGCTGAAACGCTTGCAATGTTCAACCAAGTTCCGAGTGCGTGTTCCATCACAAGTCTCTTCCTGAGGTCCCAGAATCACAGATACCAAACTTCAGCCAATTCAGCTCACTCCACATGATATCAGGAAATTGTTGAAGGCACTGGATACTGAAAAAAGCTGTGTACCCTGACAATATCATGGTAATAGGACTGAAGACCTATGTTCCAGGACTAGCTTCTAGCCAGGCTGTTCCAGTACAATAACAACATTGGTTTGTAACCGGCAATGTGGAAAGTTGCTTCACTATGTCCAAACTGAGCAGGTTACAGTATTCCATCAAGGTCAGTTGGCTCCTAACCTCATTGTAGCCGTGGGTCCAAACATGGACGGAAGTACAGAATTCCAGAGGTAAGTGACCTTGGCACCAAGGCAGTTTTTGACCAAATGTTGGAAAAACTGAAGTCAGCTCGTATCAGGGGAAAAATTTCCATTGGGTGGACTCATACTTAGCACAAAGGAACATGGTTGAGGTTTATTGAAAACCATCATCTCACTTCCACAACATCACTGTATGAGTTTTTGGGGATAGTGTACTGGGCCCAACCATATTTAGCTACTTCCATCAATGAAGCAGTGTGTGTCCATTTGTAGCAACACCAGCTAACATTCAGCTAGGGTTAATAAATGTCAAGTAACATTCATGCCACACAAGTGGCCAGACAAAGGCAATCTCCAAAAAAGAGAGTAACTAACCATTTCCTTTGACATTCAGTGGCATTACTCTTGCTGAATCCCCCCATCAACTTCCTGAGAGTTACCATTGACCAGAAACTGAGCTGCACCAGCCACATAAATACTGTGGCTACAGAGACTGAGAAGTCTGGGGCGGGTAATTCACCTCATGTTTCTCCAAAGCATGTCCACAAGGCACAATGCAAGAATAGTAGAAAGGCACAAAAGGCTTTGTATCTGGAATGTTTGTAGAAGATCTCGCTATAAATTCACAAATGCTAGACCGAATTTTGGGCCTCCCGTTGAAATCTTCCCCCACCTAACCACACTGAACACACCGGCGAGGGTTTGAGAGAATTCCACCATATTATTTTTGCAGGGTGGGCAGATACGGTCCTCAATGTGGACTAAATACACAGACAATGGGCGGGAAACATCCATTCCCCCAGCCGCGTAATTCTCAGCCCTGCGTCATTTAGCGGCGACGTGATTCTATATTCCTGCCGCTTGTCAATGGGATTTCCCAATGAAGCCACCCCACGCCACCGGGTGGGGGTATGTTGCCGGCGGAATCAGTGAATCCCAATGGCAGGAAAATTGCACCCAATGTTTAAAGTGCCGGATTTATCAATTTTTAAAATAAATATATTTTCTGTAATTAATCAATAAATTGCCCTTTCCCTCGGTCATGCCCTTAGCCATTGTCATGCCGGAGGTGTGTGAAATATCCACCATGTTTCTGGACGTTTCTGAGCTGCTCCACACCCAGGCTGGATCCCAACCTTTAATGCCTCGCTAGAGAGAGGGGGAGGGAAAAAAAAAGAGGAAAAAAGAAACGTTTCTACAGAGGTAACAAAATAAATTAAAGATTTGTATCTTTTCAAATTTACCTGGATGCAATAACTACTTCTTCAGTTGTAACAGGTTGGGTACGAGAACGATCTTGCATGCGACGCAATCTTCGTTCCACTGCTGAATTTCTAGAACGAGGTTTGGTGGCCAGAGTTGCATCTATTTCCTTTGTTGCTTTTTCCATCTCCTAACACCAAAAATTATAAATTGAAATCGCATAGTAACAAATTTTGTAATTTTTCAACGGGCTAGTATTTTTGACAGAAAGCAAGGGGCTATGATAAAACTCTGGTTCAAAACAAGTGAGTAAGGCAGCTGACGGGAGGTAAGAAATACAAAAAACATATTTGCATTATGTCACAAATCAGACATAAAACCAGATGTTCCTGGAATCTCAAGTGAGATCAGCTGCATTTCTTCACAGTGCTATACATTACCAATAAAAACAAATTACATACACGGAAAAGTGACCTCTTTGCAGACACACTCATTTTTGCTCGTTCATCCAACTTCTCTTCATCAACTGCAAATGAAAAGTACAGCTAGTTAGGGTTGGAATTAGATTAAGAAATATGAATCTGAAAATTGTTCAGTGCAGTGGCGGGAGAGGAGGAAATGACCCCAATCATTTCCATAGATGTATAATTACAACCACCACCAAATGTGCACAGCAAGAAGAGAATTATGGCCTGGGTTTTAGAGCACAGGCAATTTCAACAAAGGGGGACTGTTGTGTTTTGGGGAAAACAGGGAGAATGGAGTTTCTAAATATCCAGCAGATCTTAGTTGCGGAGCTCCTTTTCTGGCATAGGCACAATGAGCCGAATGGCCTCCTTTTGTGTTGTAACCATTCCATGATAATTCTGTGAGGTTCCAGGCAGTCTGATTGACAGGAGGTGGGAAGTCGGTTTCACAAGGCAGTAGTCTACAAGCACAGTTACGTGGAGGAGTGAGAAAGATGGACCAGAGGGCAGGTGGGCGAGGAAGATGATAAATAATGGTTGGAGGATGCCGGGAAGGGGGAGGAATGTCTTAGCTTGTTGGGCTGGGAGCAAATGCTCCTGCTTCTCCTGGCTAACAAGCAGTGATGTAAAAAGGTACTACTTACTTTATGGACATAGCCCCTCAGTGTATAATCTCTGACACAACTCAACCCACAGGACTTTGGGAGTTAAGACTCAGCCCTATATTTGTCAATATTACAGCCATAACAATGAAAGAAAACTTTTGAGACGTATCAAAATAAAGAGGTGAGGTTTGTCAAGGAACAGGTCACCTTTTTCTTTTCTGAAGGGTATATGAAAGCATTAGAAACAATTTCTAACTGGACCTTACCGTTTCTACTCCTTCTTTATCACAATAATAATTTTCCCCGTGTTACTACAAACCAAGGAGGCATAATTCTAGTCATTGCAGTGAAATTCTCTACAACAGCAACTAGTCTGGGAAATTTGGCAATAAAGTGTTTGAAGTGCTCATAAGCAAAGCAGCCTGAATGATAATGAAGCCTGGATTCTCCCATGCTACGGAGCTACAATCATTATTGAAATTTTGTGATTTAAAAAAATCCTGGCTCAAACATCCTAAACAACATATAAATGTCCTGACACAATAATTTGCACACTAGATGTATAATGTACAGCATAAATGCAATGTACAATATACACGCCTGTATTTTCTACATTCCAATTCATCCACATAATTTAGAAAGTGCCTAGTCTCACATTCCCTTGCAATGCAAGGACAGGTACGTGTTACCAAGAACCAATACTTGCCTTCAGTCGATTCCAGTTCTGCAATTGGCCCCGGCCTACAAGATAAAGGTTTACAAATTACTTTGATGAAAATTGTGGGTCAGAATTCTGCTTGAAGCGCCCACAAATACGTTAATGCAGAACAGCATGCCAGAAATTTCCAAAATAGGAATGGATAATTTTTGTTTGAATTGTCTTACCACATTGAATGAAAGTTAGGGTTGATCTCCATTACTTAATTTGTTATTTTATATATTTAAAAGATACTGTTCGGATGTGGTGTGAAGAGTTAATTAAAGCTCCATTGATAAGTTTGTAAAGTTAGTATTTCTAATAGTTTAAATCTGTTGCTGGATCTTTATGACATTTAGTCCAAATGTAATTTCAGAAGCATTATTTAATTGCTACAATACCTACACACTCCAAAAAAAAAGTTGTTTTGCACTCAAGCAAATAGATGTTTAACATTTGGTTAAATATTGTACTATTTTTACTCCACACTCAAAAGTGCACAAAAACATAACATAAATGTAAAGGAAAACAAAATGAAAATGTTGTCCTCCAGGACAGTGATACAGTAGCATGCAGTTTGTATACTCAAAAGTCCTGACCAATACTCTTCAACCTTATATTTCTCATCAATTACAGAATTAGAGTGAAAGTCACAATTGCATGCCTGATTGTTGTCATCGCCACAAACAACGTTAGCCTCATGGGATTCTACTGCAAATTTCACTAAAACTACATGAAAAGTAGTTATCGGGCATTGCAAAAACATTCAGTAAAACGAAGACCCATATACCAGCCTACCTAGCTGTCTCTTGTCGCTCTGCTGTAGTTATAGGCTGTGTTCTAAACCTCTCAGAGGTCTTCCTATTCTCACCAAAGGAAATGTAACGTCGTGGCCTATGATGGGCCTTCGCCATCTCAGCAGGGGTGGCCAAGTCAAGGCCTGATGTCACTAAGTCGACATTATCTTCACTTTAAGCATAGAAAAGAAGACGCACAGGAGAGAAAGACAAGAGCGAAAGACAGCAAGCGAGGGAAAGGAGGAAAAAAATAGAAAATTGTAAAAGAACCCCAGAGAAATAGCCCTTCAACAGAGTACATTACACCACATGCCTATATCATGCATGGTAGTTAGCAAACTTAGCAACTACACAGCATCATAACTTGCACAGGCCAGCAACAAGCAAATCGCAATGTTAACGTCTTACATCACTACTTTTCACAAAGTAACAGCTGCAAGCGAAAGCAAGTTCCATTTCTAAGTTGTTATCAGTGCAAATGCACAATAGTTGAGCAAAACAAATCAGCATTCAAAGTACCACCTACAGGTCCTGTTTTCTGCTGGCATTGGCCGTCTCCACGTAGGCTCTTCGAAGTTTGGATACAGACACCCTCGTGTCCACGCTACCAGTATCTCCACTAAGTAGATTTGTAGTGCTGCCTTGAAGTTCTTCACTGTTTGGGATGTCTGCCTTCTTTGCCCCTAAGTTATCTAGAATAGAATATTTCAGTTTATATTTTTCAAGAGATGCTTCTTTGATATGGTCTTTTCCTCTTCCAGCATCTGCATGAGAATGCAACCCAGGTTTTTTCTGAACAAACAAAGCTCTTTCCCTCCTTTGGTTAAAATCCTTAGGTTTATACCAGTCAATTGCGGACGGCCCCAGAAAATGTGGCTTTTCACCTTCCTCATGCACGACCCTCGTGTCGCTGACAGTTTCTTCCAGACCCTTCTCCTGCTTGCGAACCTGAGAAGGTAGAACAGCTTTACGGCTTTTCAACAAGTCTCTAGTGCTGCCAGACTCATTCAGTTTTGATTCAGGACTGTAAACACATCTTTTTCCAAATTCAGTCTCATTTGTCTCTTCAGCTCTCGTTTCTGAAAGGTTGGTATTGCCTGGTACACGATTACCAACTGCGCCGTTTTTGTCCTCTTTTGTCACTGTGTTGGCACTGTCTACAGGGTCAGTAGACTGAACAAAGACTGGCTGGTGAATTGCACTGGGCTTACCAACTGTATTAACAGTTGGAGATTCTGATGGGAGGGAGATACAATGAACTGGCATTTGTTGCAGTCTTCTATGAGTGATGTCTTTGACTATTTCAGGGCTGCTCCGAAGTCCTTCATCTTTCAACAGTCTTTCTCTAACTTTTACTCTTGAGAGAAAAGGGAGGAAGCCACTCATTTATCATAAAAAGAACAGTCACTTTTATTATCTGATGTCGCCCCACATAGTAGAGGACACCTTAAAAATAACTAGTGAGAAGACAAACTGAGCAGTTTCTTTTGAGTCAACAAAAGAGAGAAGGTAAACACTCTATTATTATGGATTAGTTGATGGAAGAGGGGATACAGGAGGCAAATGCAACAAAGATAAGATCTCAGATTCTCCATAACAATGAGCACACTTCACTCACTGAGCAGGTAATGACTATCCTCCAGTGGAAAAGTTTGCACAGTAAAGGGACTTTGAACAACCCTTGGAAAAGGGTTTGTAACATGCGCTTAATAATTCAATAATTCCTGGCAATATTGATTCACATTCCTGTTTGTTGAAACAAATCCTTCACTGCCAACAGCTTGATTAATTACAAGGGTTTAGACTTTTTAACCTCCAAACATTCCCATATTCTTCCAAGCAGACCAGCCACATATCTCAGCAGAACTTAGTGTGTGTGTGTGTAGTGGTGGTGGTGGGGAGGGGGCGCGCTTCTCTATATGTTGTTTATGAATGTTTTCTGTTACTCCAATTTACATTTCAGATCTTTATGAAGCTACAATTATTCGTCATAAGATTGTAAAATCTTCTTTGCTCTTAACACTTCTCCTCCAAAAGAAGTAATAATAACTTTTAGTATTCAATGGGGGAGGGGGGGGGGGGGGGGGGGGGGGGGGGGGGGGGGGGGGGGGGACGACGACAAAATGCTTTATTTAGGCATGGTGTCCAACCTTTATTTTGCCCATCTTCGGAGTTAATATTTTCCAGCAGTACCAGCAGTGTTTTATTGGTGCTTTTCACACAACAAATGTTAAGTATCTGAGACAATATTTTACATTTACTTCCACAGCTTCATTGGATCAGCTGTGTTGCATCCAATGTATATGGATCATTAACTGGTCTGTAAGGATTCTTTAGAAGAACATTTTCTTTCGTGCTCAACTCAACAATTCTAAAATCTGAAACATGCCAATTGTGAACATTAAATGTGAAGAAGTGTTTTTTACAGTGTGAACAAACATCAAATTAATTTTTTAGAGGGTGAGCGTAGAGGAAATTTAACCTATCTATTTAACCTAAAACTGGCAAGCCAGTCACCATTTTCTGCATGCCTGTACACTTACAAAATATCATGTTCGTAACTAATTATTTGATACAAGTACCAAACATTCTTCAATGCCTTCAATAATATGTATGTGCATCTATCACTATAGTTACCGAATTCTTTACATTTTTGAACAAGTTTTAAAGGGTGAACAATAGAATCGTTGAATTTGAGGGGGGGGGGGGGGTTTAGAGAATGGGTTGGAAACAGACATAATTGTATATAGATTCCAAAAATGACAATGGACAGAAAACAACCACCTAAAAAAGAACTGGAATTTATAAACTTGACATGCAACCCTTCTGCATCTGAATAATCGGAAGTAGATTCTCCCATGTAATATTCAGATTTTCACATCTCTGAAATAAATTTTCCTTTAAGCATTAGCTTCATAAGTCTTGGACTCCCTTTCCATTATTAACCAATTATAACTGCTCCGCACACTTTTACCATCTTACCATTACTATCAGTACAAAAGTGACGTGACCTATCCCCAGTCTTTTGCTATTCCAACCATCTGACCTTGAATTTTCTCGCCTTCCTTTCCTCTGAACAAATACCTCATTTGTGCTACTCACAAGGTCAAGATGTACAATTCATCCCACCAACCCATCATTCTAAGGGTTAGTCACATACCGAAACAATGGGCTGGTCACATTTCTCGATGTTGAACACGTTATTAATGTTGGTGTCCTTTCACATTCACTCCACTGAAGTCACAATAAATATCCTGATTATAAAGCCTTCAGAGATATGCTTTCAGTAACAATATTTTTGCAAACATGTTAATGTTTGTTATTCATGAAAATTTAGACCATTTGAAGGAAAAACATTTAAAATTGATATCTCAGGCTATGGGCAGTATCACTTTAATTTGACTTTGAGGATGTTTCTCTGGCACATATTTCTCAGTGTTGCACAGCTTCCAAACATTTTAGGATTCAGTGAGGCAGTTTCTACTGTATTTGAGATCAACATGACTGGAGTTGAAATTTCATTCCCTTTACTCCTGCCTTTATTTCACATAAACCCCACCTGCTTTCTGAACAATAACACAAGAGCAATTTAGCTCAATTGTGGCAAAGCAATGAGTTATCAGCTCTCCATGCAGGTCAGATGATCCATTTGTGGAGGATTGTGGGTGGGCCAAAAATCCAGATTCCATGACACAACAGCTGCACATTAAACCACCTAACCTTCGCTCAGAAGATACACAATATAATGTTCTAAATTGACAGGCTTCAACAGGGGAGGGCCAGCTCTCTTGAAAGGGCATATGACTCGTTGAGATTCTTCCCGAAACAGGAAAGGTGTGCTGATATTAATGCACCGGAAACCATTGAGCATAGAGGTTAAATGATCATCTCTCCCTTGGTCAAGTGAACTATGCTGCAATGTGAATAATTCAAAATGCTAATGTATAAACCTACAGACTGCTGATTCCAATCAGAAATGAATCAAACCGTCGGGTCATTGCCAGATTAGGATATGTTAATATTGGAGATTAGTTGGGATAATGACAAAGTTATCCCCTGTGAGGTGCTATTGTCAGATTGGCCAGAACAATGGAGGAGCAGAAACTGGCACATTAACGATCACTGACATCACATTTACCATCTGAAATGGATTTAAATTTTATTTCATGTTCCTTTGAAATGCCGGGCAGGAGACTATAGCTTAAATTGACCAGTAGTCATTCTTGTACTCGTTGACAGTAAAACAGCCAGTGTCAGTCTTGACCTGTTCAAACTTTCCTTTGCAGAATAAGGAATTACAAATATTTAGTTTTCATTACTTTGGGACAAAAATCTCATGGTGCTGTAATGTGTATATTAACTGCAGAACAGTAAACATTAAATCTTTAGGATTCCCGCTGTATACTGCTTAGTGTTTTTGGTTGGGTTAGGGTGAAGTGAGAGAAGAAAATAACTCTGAGCAGTAAAAGATTTGCATCTACTTACAAACATTTTGCCTTCAATTGTCTGCTGGTTCACTGCCTCTACATGGATAGCATGTTGTTTTTATTTTAGGGCACCAGCATTATTTGTTTCTTTCTATCCCTATGGTACATCTTAATGGAAACAGCATCAGACTGCTAAAATAGGCTAGTGCCCTTTGCCATTCAATGACCAGGCAAGTCAGAGTTATCAGTGCAAAGCACCAGCACTTGTTGACCTCAATTGAACAATGAATCTCAGTTCTCATTAGAGTTATAGATGTATGAGGATAATCTTGGTTTATATAGGAGTTTAAATAGTAAGCAAGCAAGAATGGGACAAAATTCTTAAATTTCAGGTCAGGATCGTGTTAATTTGACTAAGTTACTCAATACACCTCTTGGGCCTGATAGAGACTGAGACAAAAATAAAACTAAGTCTGACAGCAAATGGCTGAAACCAAAATATCGCTCCGTTGGTTAGTTTTTACAGAAACTTCACAGAATCGTTACCACACAAAAGGAGACCATTTGGCCCATCATGTCTGCAACCACTCCAAATGGGCAACATTATTTTGTGTCATTCCCCTGCGTTTGTTTTCCCGTACCTCTAAACAAGAGATAATTACTTCAGAAACAATGGGCGCGATTCTCCGGAAAGATTGTCAAGTGTGGTAGTGAGCAGCGAGCTTCCAGGCGCTCGGCGAGGCCGAAAACACTATTCAACATTAATTGGTCCATTTAACGAAGCCGCAAGATCTTCTTGCAAATGAAGGCTCACCGGCAGATTTGCTGGCACCGCGCTCGCCAGCCCCCCACTAACAAAGTCGAGCAGCACTTAAAGAGCACTTGCTCAGCAGAGTTTGTAAAGTGTATCCAGGAAGGCTTCTTGATGCAATATATAGATAGTCCAACTAGGGAAGGGGCAGTCCTGGACCTGGTATTGGGGAATGAACCTGGACAGGTGGTTGAGGTTTCAATAGGGGAATATTTTGGGAGTAGTGACCACAATTCTGTATGTTTTAGGGTAATTAATGACAGTGATGAGGGTAACTCTCAGATTAAGGTGCTAAACTAGGGAAAGGCAGATCATGATAACATTAGACAGGAATTGAAGTATTTGGATTGGGTGCGGCTGTCGGGAGGATAAATCAACATCGGACGTGTGGGAGTCTTTCAAGCGACATTTGATTAGGATTCAGGAAAGTAACGTTCCTGAGAGAATGAAGGAAGTTTAGGGAGCCTTGGATAACTAGGGATATTGTGAACCTCGTCAAAAAAAAAAAAGGAGGCTTTTTTCAGTCTAGAAGTGTGGGGACAGTCGAAACCCTTGAGGAGTATTAATAAAGTAGAAAGGGACAAGTGGAAAATTAGTAGGGCTAGGAGGGGGTCATGAAAAGTCCTTGGCAAGTAGGATTAAGGTGAATCCCAAAGCTGTCTATTCATATGTAAAAAGCAAGAGGGTGGCCGGGGAATGGATTGGACCCCTTAAGGGCAATGGGGGGGAATCTATGTGTTGAGCCAGAGGAAGTGGGCGAGGTACTAAATTTGCACCAAAGAAAAGGACTTTGTGGAAGATATTCTTGAGTAGGGTATGTTGACCTCAAAAACGAGAAGGTATCAGGTGTTTTAAAATATATTAAGATAGCTAAGTCTCCTGGGCCTGATTGGATATACCCCAGAATACTGGGGGAAGCAAGGGAGGAAATTGCTGGGGCTTTTACTGACATCTTTGTATCCTCATTGGCTACAGGTGAGGTCCCAGAGGACTGGAGAATAGCTAATTGTTGTACCGCTGTTTAAGAAAGGTAGCAAGGATAATGCCGGAAACTATAGGCCGCTGAGCCTCACATCGGTAGTAGGTAAATTATTGGAGAGAATTCTCAGGGACAGGATTTATACTCATTTGGATATAAATGGACTCATTAGGACTTCCGGTGGCGGCTGTGAGGGAGTCGGTCGCAGATTTGGTGGCTCCCGTCTCGGTCGGACTTTTGGACCTTTTCCCCTGACTTTTTTGCGCTTTTGAGCGCGGAACTGGAAAGCAATAGTACTCAGGCACAGGACTCATACAGAATTATATGGACCTAAGAAGCCGGAGGGACCGTAAACAGCAGACAAAGTGGTCGAGTAAGGGCACAGTGGAGGCTGAGAGAGGGGCCAGCATGGCTGGTGTTCAGAACAAGGAGCCGACAGCCCAGCCCAGCCCACAATGGAGCAGCTGCTGCAGACTATGCAGGAAGGCTTTTTGGCTCTGAAGCGTGACAACTTGGAGCCGCTACAGAAATTGATTTAAGGGATGGAAAAAAGGCCAGATGATCATGCTGAGAAGCTCCAGCAGTTGGAGAAGTCAGTGTACGAGCAGGCTGACTTTCAAACGGTGGCGGATGTGGAGATTCGGAGGTTGAGGGACCAGCAAAAAGTGCTTCTGTAAAGACTGGAGGACCTGGAAACAGATCTCGTCGTCAGAACGTGAGAATCGTGGGCCTCCCGGAGGGGACAGAGGGGCTAGACACTGCCGCGTTTGTGGAGAGTATGTTTCAGAAGTTGCTGGGTAACGAGGTGTTCCCGCGCCCGCCGGTCGTGGACAGGGCAGACAGAGTGCAGGTGAGGCAGTCGCGACGAGGGGGTCCCCCACGAGCGATGGTGGTCCGGTTCCACAGGTACTTGGACAAGGAACGGGTGCTGCAATGGGCAAAGAGCACACAAAGCTGTACTTGGGGCAATACTACCCTTCGTGTTTACCAAGATTTGAGCGCGGAGGTGGCCAGGAGGAGGGGAGGCTACAGGCAGGTGAAGGAGATACTGTATAAAAACAAGGTGAAATTCGGGCTGCTTTTTCCAGCGCGACTGTGGGTTACGTATAAGGGTCAGCACCACTATTTCAAGGAACCCGAAGAGGCAACGGACTTCATTAAGAAGCAAGGGCTAGCCCTGAGCTGAGGGAGGTTGGACTTATGTTAGATCTTTTAAGTATATGTGATGTCTCCCCCGTTTTGAAAATTGCCTGTATGGTTGGGTCTGTTTTTGTCATTTCTTTGCGTGCTTTTTGCGTGGTTGACCTGAATGTTTCCTTTTTGGGCTCTTTGGTTAGTTGGAGCTTGGCTGGGTGGGGGGAAATAATAAAGAAAACAGTTAAAAGGGTTGAGTTAAGAGGGATGCTTCAAGGGAACTTTGTGTAATCTTTTCTGTGTCTGTATGGGAAGGACTGAGAATGCCTCTATTTCTTATCTTTTTTTTTGTCTTGTTTAACTTGAATTGTGCTATTGTGGGGGTTGTTTATACCTTTCATAGAGTGTTTGCTTAAGTAGGGCTGATCTGGGGAAGTGATATGGATGGGTCAGGGGAGGGGTGACTGGGAACAATGGGTGGGAGACGCAAAGGCGCCGAGGCTGGGAGCCCCAGGCTAGCTGAGTGGGGCTAGTCAACGGACGCCGAGGTGGGGGGTGTGCATATAGTTAGATTAGAGCAGGGGTTAGGTGATAGGATGGTGTTGCTGGGGTGGGGTCGTTCTGCTGACGGGGATGGAAACTGGGCATGGCAACAGTGAGGAGGTGGAGCCGGTCACGAGGCGGGCCAGATGAAGTGCGATACATGGCTGGGCGGCTGGCCAAGGAAAGGTGATGGCTGATCGGCAAAGGACTTTGGGCGGGGGGGGGGGGGGGGGGGGGGCTGCCCCCCCAACCAGGCTGGGCACATTCAGGTCTTTCATTCAGGGCTTGATTCTAAGAGGGGGGTTGTGATCCTGATTAATAAAAGGGTCCAATTTGAGGCGGAGGGCACAGTTAGGGGCCTCACGGTAGCATGGTGGTTAGCATCAATGCTTCACAGCTCCAGGGTCCCAGGTTCGATTCCCGGCTGGGTCACTGTCTGTGTGGAGTCTGCACGTCCTCCCTGTGTGTGCGTGGGTTTCCTCCGGGTGCTCCGGTTTCCTCCCACAGTCCAAAGATGTGCGGGTTAGGTGGATTGGCCATGCTAAATTGCCCGTAGTGTAAGGTTAATGGGGGGGATTGTTGGGTTACGGGTATACGGGTTACGTGGGTTTAAGTAGGGTGATCATTGCTCGGCACAACATCGAGGGCCGAAGGGCCTGTTCTGTGCTGTACTGTTCTATGTTCTATGTTCTAGTTGTGGATGGGGGTGGCAGGTTCGTTATGGTGAGCGGTTAACTCGAAGGAGTGAGTAGTCCTGGTCAGTGTGTATACCCCTAATTGGGACAATGTGGATTTTATTAGGAGGATGCTAGGGAAGATCCCCGAATTGGACTCGCATAAGCTGATCATGAGCGGGGACTTTAATACAGTCCTGGAACCGAGCCTGGACCGGTCATGTTCAAGAACGGGCAGGTTGCCAGCTATGGCAAAGGAACTGAGAGGGTTCATGGAGCAAATTGGGGGGGGGGAGATCAGTGGAGATTTAGCCAACCGATGGCGAGGAAGTTTTCGTACTACTCCCACGTCCACAAGGTGTATTCCCGAATTGACTATTTTGTTGTGAGTAGGGACCTGCTGGCCGGAATGGTGGGGGCAGAATATTCGGCAATTGCCATATCGGAACATGCTCCGCACTGGGTAGACCTGCAGTTTTGTAAGGATAGCTTTCAGCACCCACCATGGAGGCTGGAAGTTGGATTACTCGCGGACGAGGCAGTGTGTGAGAGGCTGAGGAAATGCATGCAGAATTACCTGCAGGTGAATGATACTGGAGAAGTCTCGGCAGTGGTGCTCTGGGAGGCGCTGAAGGCAGTGGTGAGAGGATGAGCTGATTTCAATCCGGGCGTACAGGGACAGGACAGAGACGGACCGGCTGATTAAGGAAATTCTATGGACGGACAGGAGTTACGCGGAATCCTCGAGGCCAGAGTTACTCAGCAACCGACAGAGGCTGGAGGCCCAGTTTGGGGTGCTGACTACAGGCAAGGCTGTAGAGCAGTTTAGAAAGTTAAAAGGCACGATTTATGAGCATGGGGAGAAGGCCAGTAGAATGCTTGCGCAACAATTAAGGAAGAGAAAAGCAGCTAGGGAAAGAGTGAGGATAGTGGATGGAGAGGGTAATCTAGTGGGTGACCTGGCAGGGCTGAACAAGGTCTTTAGGGACTTTTATAGGAAGCTGTACACTTCGGAACCCCCCCAGGTGACCGGGGGTGAATGAGATGATTCCTGGACGCACTGACCTTCCCCATGAGTGGGGAGGGGGTTGGTAGACGGACTGGGGGCCCTGGTCAGGATCAAGGAGGTATTGGGGGGCCTGAAGCTCATGCAGTCGGGTAAACCCCAGGGGCCGGTTGGGAATCCGGTGGAGTTTTACAAAAACTTTGCCGGGATAGTGGGGCCGGTGCTGGTCAGGGTCTTTAACGAGGCAAGAGGCAGAGGGAGTTTACCCCCGATGATGTCGCAGGCCACCATCTCGCTTAGTCTGAAACGGGATAAGGACCCGGAGGCTTGTGGGTCATACAGGCCGATCTCCTTGATCAACGTAGACGCCAAGTTACTGGCCAAGATCTTGGCGACCAGAATTGAGGACTGTGTACCGGATGTAATTGTGGAGGACCAAACCGGGTTTGTAAAGGGGAGGCAGCTGGTGGCCAACCTAAGAAGGCTGCTCAACGTGATTATGATGTCCCCAGAGAGTAGGGAAGTAGAGATAGTGGTAGCCATGGATGCTGAAAAGGCTTTTGACCGGGTCGAGTGGGATTATCTGTGGGAGGTACTAGGACGGTTCGGGTTCGGGGCGGGGTTCATCGACTGGGTTAGGCTATTATATCAGGCCCCGGAGGAGAGTGTAAGGACGAACAGGACAATATTGGACTACTTTAGACTGCACCGTGGGACAAGGCAGGGCTGCCCTCTCTCCCCACTGCTGTTTGCGCTGGCCATAGACCTGCTGGCGATTGTACTGAGAGCTTCTAGGGGCTGGAGAGGGCTGGTCCGGGGTGGAATGGAACATACAGTCTCGTTATACGCAGACGATCTGCTGTTATATATATCGGACCCAATGGTGGGGATGGACGGTATTATGGCAACCCTGAGAGAATTTGGCCGCTTCTCCGGATACAAACTGAACATGGCTAAGAGCGAGTTGTTTGTAATTCAGACGAGGTGGCAGGAGAGTAGGCTGAAGGGGTTGCCGTTCAGGCTAGTGGGGGAGAGTTTCCGATATTTGGGGATTCAGGTGGCACAAGACTGGGCAAGTTGCATAAGCTCAACCTGTCCCGACTGGTGGAACGAGTGAGGGAGGAGATCTGAGGGAGGAGATCCGGGGGTGGGATGCGCTCCCGCTGTCATTAGCGGGGAGGGTGCAGACTGTTAAGATGACGATTCTCCCACGGTTCTTGTTTGTTTTTCAGTGTCTCCCCATCTTTATCCTGCTGTCCTTCTTCAAGAGGCTGAATAAAATTATTCTGGGATTTGTATGGGCAGGGAAGTCCCCGCGGGTGAAGAGGGTGATGCTTGAAAGGAACAGAGAGAAGAAGGGGGGGCTGGCATTGCCGAACTTCAGCAACTATTAGTGGACGGCCAACATAGCGATGATAAGGAAATGGGGCTTTGACAAAGAGTCATCGGACTCGAAACGTTAGCTCTTTTCTCTCCCTACAGATGCTGCCAGACTTGCTGAGATTTTCCAGCATTTTCCCTTTTGATAAGGAAATGGATGGTGGGTACGGGGTCGGTTTGGGAGCGGATGGAAGCTGGGCTCCTTCGTGCAGGGGCACTAGCTTAGCAGCCCTGGTCATGGCGACTCTGCCGCTTCCGCCGGCACGGTACTCCACCAGCCCGATAGTGGTGGCGGTTATTTGGATCTGGGCCAGTGGAGGAGGCATGTAGGGGAAGCAAGAGCATCGGTGTGGACCCCAATCTGCGGCAAACACCGATTTGCCCTGGGGAACATGGATGGGGGGGGGGGGGGGGGGGGGGTACCGACTGTGGAGGAGGGCGGGGATTGCGAGGATGCTGGATTTGTTCCTGGAAGGGAGCTTTCCGAGCATGAGGGCACTGGAGGAGAAGTTTGGGCTGGCGAGAGGGAATGACTTTAGATATGTTCTGGCCGTGCCCTAAACTCAGGGGGTATTGGCAGGGATTCGCAGATGTCATGTCCCGGGTATTGAAACCTGGGGTGGTAATGAGCCCCGAGGTGGCAATCTTTGGGGTTTTGGAGGACCCGGGAGTCCAGGAAGAGAGAGAAGCAACGTTCTGGCCTTTGCTTCCCTGGTAGCCCGTCGATGAATACTGTTAGCATGGAGGGACTCAAATCCTCCGAGGGCTGAGGTATGGCTATCGGACATGGCGAACTTTCTTGGCATGGAGAAAGTCAAGTTCGCCTTGAGAGGTTCGCTATTAGTGTTCGCCCGAAGGTGGCAGCCATTTATTGACTTTTTCGTAAAGGAGTAAGAGTCAGCGGCGGTGGGGAGGGGCTAGGGTAGAGTAGAGTGGGGGATATTGAGGCAGGTTCATGCGTGAACAGAGCCATAGTTTGCACTATGTTTAATTTGTGTCTTGACTTCTCTTTTTTTTGTACTGTACAATGTCACTTTTTCTATATGCCTAAAATACCTCAATAAAATTGTTTGTTTAAAAAAAAACAAAGACTAATTCGCAATAGACAGCATGGTTTTGTGAAGGGGAGGTCATGCCTCACTAACTTGATCGGGTTTTTTGAGGCGTTAATAAAGATGATTCATGAGGAGAGGGCGATGGATGTTGTTTGCACGGACTTCAGTAAAGCCTTTGACAAGGTGCCTCACAGCAGACTGGTACAAAACGTGAAGTCACACGGGATCAAGGCGAGGTGGCAGGATGGATACAGAACTGGCTCGGTTTACCAGGATGTTGCCTAGTCTGGAGTGTGTTAGTTATGCGAAGAGGCTGAATAGAGTTGGACTGTTTTAATTAGGACAATGGAGGTGGGGGGGGCGACCTGATAGAGGTCTACAAGATTCTGAGAGGCATGGGAACGAGAGGACAGGCAGGTGCTCTTTCCCAGGGTGGAGGGGGTCAGTCACTAGGGGCGTTAGTTTTAAAGTCCGTGGGGCAAAATTTATAAAAGAGATGTGTGAGGCAGTTTTTTTTTTTTTTTTTTACACAGGAGGGTAGCGAGTGCCTGGAACACGCTGCCAGGGGAAGTTGTGGAAGCAGATACATTAACGGCGTTCAAAAAGCATTCCGACAAATACATGGGATGGGTATGGACGGGGACGGCACGAGGAAGTGCTGAGGGTTTTGGCAAAGGGTGGTATCATGACCAGTACAGGCTTTGAGGGCTGAAGGGTCTGTTCCTGTGCTGTATTGTACTTTGGAACAAGAAAGATTTGTTTGGAAAGAGAACTACAATTTAGATTTTCTTCCCTCTTCCCTCAAGATACCCCAGGAATGGGTCTGATCATAAATCCAAAAATGTGCTGATTTCACTCTACTGAGAAATACATCACATAAAATATACATTAGCAAGAGCAGAAGTAGGGGCCGTACATAGATAGTTACTGATAAATTCAAGAGGGAATTCAGTAATCAAATTGCAAGAAATGGACATCTTTTCTGACCTGATTAGTTTCCACATTCCTGTCACACTACTTGTATTAAAAAAAACTATGATTTATTTTAAGTAGTATTTCCCTTTTGGGAGGAAAATGCAGCGTCTTGGATAACTGTGTTAAATATGTACTTTGGTAAGCTCTGCAACTTCCCATGTAAGGGTGCAATTTCAGAATCTTAAAAGTCAATATCATTTTTCTGTAATAAACTGATGTTTTCAAAGAGATCACTTTAAAAAAAATATAAATTTAGAGTACCCAATTATTTTTTTCCAATTAAGGGGTAATTTAGCGTGGCCAATCCACCTACTCTGCACATCTTTGGGTTGTGGGGGCGAAACCCACGCAGACACAGGGAGAATGTGCAAACTCCACACGGACTGCGCCACCGTGCTGCCCTCGATCACATTTTTATAACTGACTTATGGTTCTACACATTGAAAATGCATGAAATGTCCAAAAATATTAATCAAGGTTGAAATAATAGCGCTAAGGAATTTAACAATGATGAAAAACAAGAGTGTAATATTTTTCAGTTCTAAGAAGACAACCTCTGGCTGTGATTTTTTCCCACACTGGATAAATTACATTCCTTACTGTCAATAGCGTCTCCACTCTTTGGAATGTGTTTCACGTTACACAAACAGGCAGCTAACCAAATCAACACTTTTCAGGATATTACCAATCTTGTTAACTACGAGGCCTCACCCAACACTGCACTGAGGCTTTATTTGACATCCTCTTTCATTCTCTTAATAAAGATGGTTGAGAAGTTGAAACGAGAAAATTCAAAGCCTTGCATTGGAGCAACTGAGGGAGTGAACAAAAGAAGAAAAGTACAGCACAGGAACAGGCCCTTCGGTCCTCCAAGCCTGCGCTGACCATGCTGCCTGTCTAACCCAAAATATTCTACATTTCCATTCTGGGATCCGTCCATTCCCATCCTACTCATTCATGTATTGTCAAGATGTCCCTTAAACATCACTATCGTACCTGCTTCCACCACCTCCTCCGGCAGCGAGTTCCAGGCACTCACCACCCTCTGTGTAAAAAAACTTCCTGCGCACATCTCCTCCAAACTTTGTCACTTGCACCTTAAACCTATGCTCGCCCACCCTGGGAAAAAAGCTTCGCACCATGCAAGTCAAAAAGGAGAGAAAAATTATCCCTTGCCTGGTCAGCAACCAAAACATTGTTCATTCATACTTCAGAAATAATGGGACAAAAATGCTTTCGGCCAGTTTGAAACACAGAGCTCCTAAAAATTTCAAGTAGTTGCAAATCTAGATTCAAGAAAAATCTCGAGTGTACTGGCACAAGAGTGCTCACAATACGTATAGCCTTTGGCTAATAATTTCAATTTGTGACCCAGGTTTCTACAGTGACACTATGGTTAGTTGACCTAAGGCTTTGTTAATAGATTACTTGTAATACCACATGTTCTTCATTTTTGGAGGATGAATACCCACCCACATAATTAAGGTGTCACAGAGGAAACCTGGGCCATGACATTTCTTCAGATAAAAGACACTTAAATCCAGGCAAAAATGTAAATGATGTAATAAGCTTAATGCCACATGTAATTAATAAATTGGGTGAGAAAGTGAAGGAGAAAGAATATTACAATCAATGATGCTGAAAGGGATATCTTGGAACCAGAAAATAAACTGTTTCTACTCAGCATTGCACGCTGAGTGTGTGTATTTACAAATCACCCACAAAATAAATAAAAACAATGTTGATCTCAAGAGCCATGCCATGACATAGAGACTCAGTTGAATCTGGTCCTTCTTCTAATCTGGGTCATCTCATCAGATGATGACAGACTAGCAGATTGAAATCAACTTTCGCCCCGAATCTAGCTAACAATGATTTGAAAGAAATACCGATCTTTTAGGCGAGTCCTTGGTGTATACCATCTACTGGATATTATATTAGGGAATCTACAGGGTGATTTAGGGGCCTCACGGTAGCATGGTGGTTAGCATCAATGCTTCACAGCTCCAGTGGTCCCAGGTTCGATTCCCGGCTGGGTCACTGTCTGTGTGGAGTCTGCACGTCCTCCCCGTTTGTGTGTGGGTTTCCTCCGGGTGCTCCGGTTTCCTCCCACAGTCCAAAGATGTGCGGGTTAGGTGGATTGGCCATGCTAAATTGCCCGTAGTGTAAGGTTAATGGGGGGATTGTTGGTATACGGGTTACGTGGGTTTAAGTAGGGTGATCATTGTTCGGCACAACATCGAGGGCCGAAGGGCCTGTTCTGTGCTGTACTGTTCTATTCTATGTTCTATTTAGACCATAGAATTTACAGTGCAGAAGGAGGCTATTCGGCCCATCGAGTCTGCACCGGCTCTTGCAATGAGCACCTTACCCAAGCCCACACCTCCACCCTATCCCCATAACCCAGTAACCCCTCCCAACACTAAGGGCAATTTTGGACACTAAGGGCAATTTTAGCATGGCCAATCCACCTAACTTGCACATCTTTGGACTGTGGGAGGAAACCGGAGCACCCAGAGGAAACCCACGCAGACACAGGGAAAACTTGCAGACTCCGCACAGACAGTGACCCAAGCCAGGAATCGAACCTGGGATCCTGGAGCTGTGAAGAAATTGTGTTAACCACTATGCTAACATTCTGCCCATGATGGTGGTGATGGTAAGAGGCCGTATGTCTCCCTTCATCATTTAGCAAAATCATGTCAATTTCATTGTAGATGGTCGCCATAAAATGCAAGACAGCAGAAAGAGGGGAATGAATACTGTGGGTGCAGACTGTCACAGAGTATGACTCAGTGCTTTAAAAAGGGGGAACAGCTTAAAGACCATTTCCCATACACCATTCTCAAAAGCTGAACTGGCCATGCTTTGAAAGTGGGTTTCAATGTAAAACCTAAATTGCAGCATGTGAGCACTGAGCAGCATGATCCTTTCTTCAAGGATCGCTTTGATGGCACTTCAAATCTTGTGAGCTCATTTCAAATGCTTTGAACAGACCACACAATGTAACTTATGTAATGTGGCAAGTCAGCAGAGTCAAATTTATTTGGTGACCTGTTACCAGACTAGCAATAGAAGAGTGAAGTTTGAATCAGATAGTAAAACAGCAATGATTATATCAAAGAGCTGGAGGAAATTGATTTAGAGCTCTTAGAATAGGGTTGGGACACAGACATGTCCAAGTGTGCAATTATTAGATCAAGAGGTTATTCCTCAGAAAAGCATTTATGCTACTCTCTATTTTCCTAATAGAGTTGATAATCGGCTCTGCATATTGATTTCATAAAATAGAATTTACAGTGCAGAATGAGGGCAGTCAGCCCATTGAGTTTACACCGGCCTTTGAAAGAGCACCCTACCTAAGCCCACATCTCCACTCTATCCCCATAACCCCACCTAACCTTTTGGACACGAAGGAGCAATTTAGCAAGGCCAATCCACTAACCTGCACATCTTTGTGGGAGGAAACAGGAGCACCCGGAGGAAACCCACATGGACACGGGGAGAAAGTGCAAACTCCGCAGTCACCCGAGCCTGGAATTAAACCCAGATCCCTGGAGCTATGAGGCAGCAGTGCTAACCACTGTGTCACCATGCCACCCATAACAGAAGTATAATGAGATTTAATTTCTAGAGCTCTGAAGGAGCTAGCTACAAGAAGAAATGCACTTGAGTTGCCAATCTCTGTTTAGTGATGGGTTGGCTTGCTGTCTTAACAATAAGAAATAATTTTATAAACTGGCCTGAAAATGGAAAAGAGGGTGGAATCTGTCATTGGCTCGAAGCAATCCATATGGCCAAACTGCTTGAAATTGAACACCATCTACCTTTTGTCCTGACCTGGACGGGAAGCATTTGGAGTAAGTTAGAAGTAGATGCAGGAACACCTGGTCAATATATTTGTAGCAATATTAGTGTCATTACTTCAAGGCATGAGCCACTACCCAATCAGCTGCAATTACTAAATCTCTCTCTCATTTATCAACATTGCACTCCATTTGCCAGACCCTTGCCCAATCACTTAAACTACTTATATCCCTCTGCAGCCTATGGGTCCTTTGCACACTTTGCTCTGGGTTCAACAGAATGACTTACAGAAGACTGACAGATAAAATGCTTAGGTAAGAAGCTAATAATGTCTACATATTTCAAAGTGGAAAAGGGATTGCCTTAACAAGCAGTATAGCACAGAAAAGGGCCCTTCGTGCCTGTGCCAGCCATCAAGCACCTATCTATTCTACTCCCATTTTCCAACACTTGGTCCATAGCCTTGTATGCTAAATGGACTTTCAGGTGCTCATCTAAACGCTTCTTATATGTTGTGAGGGTTCCTTCATCTACCACCCGTTTAGGCAGCGAGTTACAGATACCCACCACATCACCCTGATCTACTCTACAGTTACTCCCAATATCCCTTCCCTTTCCTATGGCACCTTCCCATGCAAATGCAGGAGCTGTAACATCTGTGCTTTTACCTCCTCCCTTCTCACTATCCAAGGCCTCAACACTCCTTCCAAGCGAAGCAACAATTTACCTGTACTTCTTTTTATTTAATATTTTGTATTCTATACTCACGATGTGGTCTCCTCTACATTGGACCAAACGTAGACTGGGTGACCACTTTGCAGAAGTTCCTCCTCCATAAGACTCTGACATTTCTGTCCTTGATCTGCTCCAGCGTTCCAATGAAGCTCAATACAAGCTCGAGGAACAGCACTTCATCTTTCAGCTCAGCACCAGCCTTCTGAACTCAGTACTGAGCTCAACAATTTTAAATGACAACATCTATCCCCATCGTGTTTTGAGAGTTTTTTTATTTTGCTGGTTTGGGTTTTGTCTAATTTTTTTCTTTACCACTTTTGATTGATTTTGCTATTTAGCAATTCACACCTCATCTAGACAGATCTTTTGTTTTTTTACTTACCACTTCCTTTGGGTTTTGTACCATGAAACCCGTTGTTATTTAACCTTGCATGCCCTATCACAGATCTCCTCCTTTTACCTCCATTTCTCCCTCCACAGATGTTCATAACCTGTTGAATGTTTTCAGCATCAACAGTTTTTTGCGACAGAAAAACTTTAATTAACAACTTCTAACTCACCTGATGAAGGAGCTGCGCTCCGAAAGCAAGTGATTCAAAACAAACCTGTTGAACTTTAACCTGGTGTTGTAAAACTTCTTATTGTGCGTTATAACCTGCCTGCTTACCAATGTCTGGGGACTAATGGCAATCCCACAATCCTTTGGGAGTACGAGCTTCCCCAATGAGGGGGCGGAAAAATCATTAGCAGATTCCCTGCATAAATAAAGCTGGCCAGATTTGAACCAGCTAGAGAGGAGTGAGCAGCAAGGGAGTTGCTGCTGTCGTATATATATATATATATATATAATATATATGTGTGTGTAATTGTAAATAAATTTTATTTATTTCTATCCTTTAACTCATGCTCTATTCTTCGTGGTCCTTATAAAACTGTGCCTACCCCTGTGCAACACCGACTTCACCACATCACAACTTCTAACCGTTAGCTGTTTTGGTAAAGTCAACTTCTCTTAGCCCTGCTTCTAGTGTAGAACATTCCACACTGTGATCCAAATCAGATCCTTGAACAATACCGGTCTACCCAGCTGTACAGCAGACTGTTGTCATAGGCCGATGTTTGCCATTTTCTTTATCCTGTTATTTGACTGTTGAAGAACAACATTACAGCTATAAAGTTGAGTAGTTTTATAGTTAAAAGTAAAAAAGAATGTCAGCCTTAAGATGACCTCAATAACTTGTTGGCTTTTATGAAACATGCCTAAAAGATGTTACGCTTTTTAAGATGATTGTTTGAGAACGCTCCCCACCTTCACTGAACACACCTGGAGACAACGCAAGAACACCAGGCTATCAATTAAGTAGGTTAGCTCTTTTTGTTTTGTAAGCACAACACAGGATCACTGCTAACAATGCCCGAAATGGAATGACTGAAGGAAGGGCACCAGAATATACTAAGGAGGTCAACAGAATACACTCCAGGTTTTATTTCTCAATAGTATGGTTGAGTGAAATAATTTGTTGGCATTGTTGAATGAATGTGCGCTGATATGTATAGATTTCATAAGTGAGCTGGCTGGTTTTCATCTCTCAGTCAAAAAGTGCACATATAAACACACATTGAAACATTTTAGGTGCCCATAGACACAGGCACATTTAATCAAAGTTTCATGCATGCATAATTTATACATGATATATTGAACCGGTTAGTGCATAATAACAGATTAATGTTCTTATTTGTGCCAATTATAAAAGTAGTCTCTTTAAAAAAAAAGGTTCCTTCCGAAGTAACTAAAGAAGTGGAGAAATTGATAAAGTTCATGACCAAGGTTGCGGGTGCGGCCGGGGTCAGGGGGGGGAAAGTCTTTGTTGGCCCAGGAGCAGCACCAGGCTACTGGCGTCAATAATTTTATTGTTGTCTTTATTCCCCACCTGCCGTGGCTTTTGCTCTTTGCACTCTTCTTCCCCATGGGTGGTTTGCCCTTGTGCTTTGTTTGCATTGCTTCCCTCGTCCAGAGTTGTCTCCCAAGCAAATTCCACGATCCATCTTACTAAACTTGAATGAAGCTCTTGGTCACTGTATGTTCCAACTTTGACCCAATTCTCCATCTCCTGGTTGTACCTTATTATTGACTACAATAACACAATTGCCCCAGTGTGATCCTAGATTTACCTAATATTCTACATAGGATTATTTATTTATTCTTGCTTCATATTTTATAGATTTTATATTTATGCCTGGCAAATTGAAACTGCTCCTAGATTGGAGAAGCTTGGGTTTTTCTTGAAAACATTGTTGACTGTTGTTAAAAACCCATCAGTCTCACTAATGTCCTTTAGGGAAGGAGGTCTGCCATCCTTACCTGGTCTGGCCAACATGCGACTCCAGATCCACAGCAATGTGGTTGACTTCAAATGCTCTCTGAAATGGAGGGCAGTTTGGGATGGGCAATAAATACTGGTCCAGTCAGCGACACCCACATCCCGTAAATGAATACAATTCTTCTTTTGAAGAGAGAAAGGTTGATTGAGATGTTCAAAATTATGAGCAGTCTAGTTCAGAGTAGAAAGGGAGAAACTAGGGGTGGCACGGTGGCGCAGTGGTTAGCACTGCTGCCTCCTGGCACTGAGGATCCGGGTTTGATCCTGGCCCAGGGTCACTGTCTGTATGGAGTGAATGCATTCTCTCTCTCCCTCCCCCCCCCCCCCTCCGGTGTCTGCGTGGGTCTCATCTACACAACCCAAAGATGTGCAGGGTAGGTGAATTGGCCATGCTAAATTGCCCCTTAATTGGGAAAAAATAATACATTTATTTTTTTTTTTTAAAAAGGAGCAACTGTTCCATTGGAAGGATTAAGAACTGGAGGACTCAAATTTAAGGTGAATGGCAAAAGAACCAAAGGCAAAGTAAGAAAAAAATAATTTTATGCAACTTGTGGTGAGGAAATGGAATGCACCGCCTGAGAGAGTGGTTGAAGCAGATTCAACAGTGGTTTTGCAGAGGAAAGAAAATGCAGGGCCAGGGAGAAAGAATGGGGGAGTGCGACTAGCTCAGTTGCTCTCGCAGAGAAGCTGGCATGGACATGAAGGGACACATGACAACCTCTTGTGCTGTAATAATTCTATGATTCTAACAACTGCATTGGTTTGTGTACATACTTCCCTGATGTGGTTATAAAGTGGTTGGTCCAATCAATCTTCCTGATGCTGATGCTCTAAAACAGGTGCCCGGAATAATTTGTCTTCTTACCACATCTCTTATCCATATCTGAAGGGATTCTAGCTTACCTACACCTAAATCAGGTCAATTTTAAGCCAGTTCTCCTGACAAAAGGCTATATTGCGCCCACTGTCTCTTTTCTATCGCTACGGAGTAATCGTTGTCCCTACACATGACAGAATTAACCTCAGGATTAGTTAACAGTAATCAGGTCAATTCATCGTTTGCATCTAAACATATATTTAAAAACAAATTTAGCATGAATTTGGTCTGGGTTTATATTTTAACGTTTAGTGAATGCATGTTAAACTGCTAATTGAACTTATTCACCATCCAACACGTGACCAACTCCTCGGTTTATACTAGCATCTGAGGGGAAATATGAATTTTGCAGCAATATTCACACAAAATATTACAAGGGAGGACTTTTGATGAATGCTTAATATGTGACTAGGAACTGAATCACATTTTTTTGTCTGAAGTCAAAGAAAGGATTAGTCATGCACATCCAAAATCCAACAAATTAGTTATGGAGATACACAAAAAATGAACAATTAAGTTTAGTATGTGATCTTTCAACCAGGTTAAACCAACATAAAATGCTGGTCAACACTGGGAAAACACAATGATTTGATGAGCAATGTGAAAAAGTTGTTAAAATACATCATTAGGAATGATCTGAAAATGACACAAAAAAGTCACGTTCCACAGTACCTGGAAGGCCAGTTGATCAGAGAAGGTGTCTCGCCATTGGAATCTCTCTGTAGAAACCATTCATTCTTTACTTTCATTGAATTGCTATATGGAAATATAGCAGAGACAGCAAGAATCAATTTGCTGCCATGATTCCACACCTAAGGATTCCACACCACAGGTACTATTTTCTTCTTTGGGTACAATGACCTATTATGAAGTTACCAAAGCTTGCAGAAATGTCTTCATTTCCCATGAAGTTTTTATTTTAAGTATTTAACTTACTGTAAGACACAGGGTTCTTCTGTCGCAAAGCAGAAGCCAAATCATAGCAACACCTGTAGCATTTTCACCCAACCTGACAAAAATCTCCTTTCCTTTCCTAGGTTTTGTACACTTGTTGGTGTGACTTTCTACGGGATCCGCAGTCCCCCAGTGCCTCACCCAGGTTGTCATTTTTCTTGTGCGAGATAGGCAGTAGGTTACTTAACTTATAGCCATCACAAATTGCCCAATTCCATCATTGCATGCACAGGCAACTTCCAAATGAGCCATCAAATGCCAAGCTTCCTAACAACCCATGAACATCAGTTATTTGCAGACGTTTTGGATATAATTTAAACCAATTTCATGTCAAATTGCAATTCTGGATCAGAAAAGTTCTTACACGAATGATTAATTGGCATTGTTGGACTGACAAGGCGGAGATTGGCGTAACTGCTTTAGATGTGGCTAAATAAGTTATCCAAATAGAACAAAAATAACAGATAAACCTGTACTTGTGGTAGAATGTCTAAATGAAATCTATGTGCATTCTGCACCTGTAAAAACATTAAGCATTTGATACAATGCCACATGGCAGGTTGGTTAGTAAATTAAAAATGTTTGGGATTGATGGGTCCTTGGCAGCATGGATTAGAAGTTGGCTAAGAGATAGGAAACAGAGGGTAGGTATAGATTGGCATTTCTCAGAATGGAGATGCATTGAAAGTGGTGTTCTGCAGACTCGGTGTTGGGACCCTTGTTTTTCTGATTTATTCAAATGATTTAGAAGTGGGTGTTGAGGGCAAAATCTCGAAATTTGCAGATGATACTAAGCTAGAGGGAATAGTGAATTGTGAGGATGATGCTGAGCGACTTCAGAGGGACATTGACAAGTTGGCTAAATGGGCAGACACCTGGCAGATGAATTTCAACAGTGAAATGTGAAGCAATGCATTTTGATAGAAGAAATATGGGGAAACACTATTGGCTCAGTGGTACAACTTTGAGCGGGGAGACCCGAGGGGTTAAGTGCATAATTCTCTGAAGGTGACCAGGCAAGTTGAAACAGTTGTTAAGGATCCTTGGGTTTAGAAATAAAGGCGAAGAGTATAAAAGCAAGTAAATGATGCTACACATCTACAAATCATTGGTCAGACCACATTTGGAATATTGTCTTCAATTCTGGGCACCTTATTTAAGGAAGGATGTGAAAGCCCTGGAGAGAATGCAGAGGAGATTTACTAGAATGATACCAGGAAAGATGAATTTCAGATTCAAGGAAAGATTGAAGAAATCGGGCTTGTTCCCCTTGGAACAGAGAAGATTCAGAGGTGAACTTATTGAGGTGTTCTAAATTCTGTACAATTTTGACAGGGTAAAGAAAGTTATTCTGTTTCCACTAGTTGATATGTCAGTGACTAGGGATCACAATTTCAAGATGGTCAGCAAAGAGAGCTGGGAGTGAGAGGAGGAGAAACTTCTTTACTCAGTGTTGTTGTGGTTTGGAATGTGTTGCCTGCAAGAGTGATGGAAACGGATTCCATAGGAGGTTTCAAAATATAGCCGATTTATATTTTGAAAGTGATTCATTTAGAGGGCTACGGGAGAACAGGAATAGCTGGGTAGTTATTTTGGGAGCCGGTGTGGACACGATGGCTGAATGGCCTCCTTCTGCACTGTAAATAACAAAAAAAGAAGCCCCATTAATCCCATCCGTGGTTAACTAAAAAAGTTAAAGCTGGTATTTAATTTAAAGAAAAAGCATATAATTGTGCAAAAATGGGCGGAAGGTTAGAAGAATGGACAGAATATAAAAACAATAAAGAATGACTAAAAGATGGGGGGGAAATTAGAGGTCAAGAGAAAGCTAGCTAGAAATAAAAGACAAGATAGTAACAGTTTCTGCAGATATTTTAGGAAGAATAGCTAACAAAGTGAGCATTGGTCCGACAGAAAGGGAGTATGGAAAATACAGAGATGACAGATAAATTGAATAGGTATTTTGCATCGGTCTTCATTGTAGAGGACACAAGAAACAGCTCAATAAATCGGGAATTAGAAAGGATGGAGGAATACCAGGAAGGCGGTGCGCCAACTGAGGCAAACAAGGGGTGCAGTTTATGAACATGGAGATAAGCAGTGGCAAGGGAAATTGTACAGGTGAGGGATAGGACAGGGAAGTTGGTGGTGGCGCCGGATCTGATTAACAAGGTTTTTGAAGAATTTCATGAGAGGTTGTACAGGTCAGAGCCACCCGGGGGAGACCGTGAGATGCAGGAATTTATAGATGGGCTGGAGTACCCGAGGTTAGGGGAGGGGGACAGGGCTACATTAGAAGGAGCAATAGTGGAGCAGGAGCTAAAGGATACGATCGGGAGGATGCAGTCGGGGAAGGTGGCAGGGCCGGATGGGTTTCCGGTGGAATATTATAAAATATTCAAGGATAAGCTGGCACCCCTGATGGTGGGGATGTTTGAAGAGGCTATAGAGAAGGGGATGTTGCCACAAACCTTGAGGCAGGCATCGATCTCCCTGTTGCTAAAAAAAGATAAGGATCCGACAGAGTGTGGGTCGTACAGGCCCATATCACTTCTGAATGTGGACGCAAAAGTATTGGCGAAGGTACTGGCGGGTAGGCTGGAGGAGTGCCTCCTGAAGGTGATAGGTGAGGATCAGATGGGGTTCGTGAGAGGAAGGCAGCTCTTTTCAAAAGTTAGAAGGGTATTGAACGTCATTATGGCACCGTCAGAGGGGAAGGAAACAGAGGTGGTTGTGGCATTGGACGCTGAGAATGTGCTCGACCGGGTAGAATGGGAGTGCTTGATGGCAGTGTTGGAGCGGTTTGGGATTGGACCAAGATTTGTGAATTGGGTAAAGCTACTATACAAGGAGCCGAGAGCGAATGTCCACACAAACAACATCAGCTCGAGATACTTTTCTCTCCACCATGGGACTAGGCAGGGATGTCCTATGTCCCCCCTGCTGTTTGCACTCGCGATTGAGCCATTGGCCATCGCATTAAGAAGTTTGGGGGTATGGAAAGGAATAGTGTGGGGGGGGGGATAGAGCATAGGGTGTCCTTGTATGCCAATGACTTGCTGTTATACGTGTCGGAACCAAGTGTGTCGATAGGGGGAATATTGGAGCTGCTTCGAGTGTTTGGGTCTTTCTCGGTGTACAAGCTGAATCTAGACAAGAGTGAGTATTTTGTGGTATCTCGGCTGGGTGTGGGGGCAGGGGAGGAGGGGGGCTGCCATTCCATAGGGCAGGGACTCACTTTAGGTACCTGGGGGTGCAGGTTGCCCAGGAGTTTGGGGGGGGGGGGGGGCTCCACGGATCTGGCAAGGTAGGATGGTCTCCCTCTCTCACTGGCGGGCCGGGTACAGGCGGTTAAAATGAACGTGTTGCCACGATTTCTGTTTATATTTCAATGCCTGCCGATTTTCCTGCCAAAGGCTTTTTTCAGAGAGATTGAGGGAAGGATTACGTCGTTCATATGGGGAGGGAAGGTGGCCAGAGTTAGAAAGGTGCTACTACAGAGGGGAAGGCAGGCAGGGGGGTTTGGGTCTTCCGAGCCTGCTGTATTACTACTGATGTGGAGATGCCGGCGTTGGACTGGGGTGAGCACAGTAAGAAGTCTTACAACACCAGGTTAAAGTCCAACAGGTTTGTTTCAAACACGAGCTTTCGGAGCACGGCTCCTTCTTCACCTGAAGAAGGAGCCGTGCTCCGAAAGCTCGTGTTTGAAACAAACCTGTTGGACTTTAACCTGGTGTTGTAAGACTTCTTACTGTATTACTACTGGGCAGCGAATATGGAGAAGGTGCGGAGTTGGGCAAGAGGGATTGATTCCCAGTGGGTCAGAATGGAGGAGAGTTTGTGCAGGGGGTTGGGATTCAAAGCAATAGCAACAGCGCCGCTCCCGATAGCCCCGGGGAAATACTCAGGGGGTCTGGTAATAATAGCTTCATTGAAAATTTGGAGGCAGTTCCGCCAACACTTCGGGTTGTGGCCATGTGAAGGAAATGCCGATTCGGGGGAACCATGGGCGCGATTCTCTGCTGCCCACGACGGGTCGGAGAATAGTGGGAGGGCCTTCCCAACATTTTTCCCGACCTCCCGCTATTCTCTCCCCCCCCCCCCCCCCCCCCCCCCACACGGCCGCCCCACGACACGAATCGCTGCTTGCCGTTTTTTATGGTGAACAGCGATTCTCCCCTGGCCGATGGGCCGAGTTCCCAGGCCTTTCCGGCCGTTTTCACGAACGCAAACACACCTGCTTTCACGTTCGTGAAAACGGCCACAAAGTGCCGTCCCGGACAACCATGGCACCGATTGGCACGGACGCACCACGGCCGTGCCAAGGGTGGCATGGACCCGCGATCGGTGGGCACCGATCACGGGCAGCAGGTCCGATACCCGCGCACTCTTTGTTCCTCTACCGCCCCGCAGGATCAGTCCGCGGGGCGGCTGAGGGGCATGACGGCCCGCGCATGTGCGGGGTTGACGCATATGCGTGATGACGTCATCCGCGGGTTGGAACCGTCCAACCCGCGCATGCGCGGCTGACGTCATCGTGCGCGTCAGCCGCCGTGACGCGGGGGCTTAGCGACCGTTCTTCACGGGGCTGCGCTGCTAGCCCCGACCGGGGGGGGGGGGGGGGGGGGGGGGGGGGGGGGGGGGGGGGGGGGAGAATCAGGTCCCGGGAGGGGGCGCGGAGGCTGCCGTGAAACACGGCCAGTTTCACGGCAGCCTTTACGACTCTCCGCATTTGCGGAGAATCGCGCCCCATAGATTTGAGCCTGGGAGGTGAAATTTTCAGAAATGGGAGGAGAAGGGGATTAAGACACTAAAAGATTTGTTTCTTAGTGGCCGGTTTGCAGGATTGAAGGAGCTGGAAGCGAAGTATGGGCTGGAGCAGGAGGAAATGTTTAGATATATGCAGGTTCACGATTTTGCTAGAAAGGAGATACTGAACTTCCCGGAGGAGCCGGCTTCCACATTGCTGGAGGAGGTGCTGATGACAGGGGGACTGGAGAAGGGGGATGTGCCAGCGGTCTACAGAGCTATTTTGGAGGAGAAGGCACCGCTGGAAGGGATCAAAGCGAAGTGGGAGGAAGAATTGGGAGAGGATATGGAGGAGGGGTTAGGGTTTCTGGTGTGAGGTGCTCCGGAGAGTGAATGCCTCCATCTCGTGTGCGAGGTTGGGGCTGATGCAGCTGAAGGTGGTATACAGAGCACACCTCATGAGGGCGAGGATGAGCCGATTCTTCGAAGGAGTAGAAGATGTGTGTGAACGTTGTGGGGTGGGGGGCCGCTGACCACGTTCATATGTTTTGGTCCTGTCCCAAGCTAAAGGATTACTGGAAGGAGGTTTTTAGGATAATTTCATAAGTGGTGCATGTGAAACAGGACCTGGGACTCCGGGAGGCCATACTCGGGGTGTCAGACCAGCCAGGGTTGGAAACGGGCGCGGAGGCCTTCGCCTCGTTGATCGCCCGAAGGTGGATCCTGATGGGTTGGAGAGCAGCCTCTCCACCCTGTGCCCTGGCGTGGTGGGGGGGATCTGTTGGAATTCTTGACTCTTAAGATTAGGTTTGAGCTGAGGGGAAGGACAGAGGGGTTCTACAATTCATGGGCATTATTCATTATGCACTTTCAAGAACTGGATAACATCGAACATTAGTTGGGGGGGTGGGTGTTAATGGGGGCTATGGGGGATTCCTAATTCCTTTTTGTCAGTTGTTTATGCGAACATGTGGGCGGATGTTGTGGGTTTGGTGTGAGGATGGGATCATTGTTGTTGATATGGGGATTGACATAATTGTTACTGATTATTGTTGGTGGGTGTAAATTGGGGAGAAAATGCAAAAAAACAGAATAAATAAATATTTTTTAAAAAAAGGATAGAGGAATATAATCAGCAGGTAGTAGTACTTAGCAAATAGGTGGAACTTCAAGTCCCCAGGTGGTATTCATTCTAAAAGAAGTGGCTAGTGAGAAAGCTGATTGTTGATTTTAATTTCCATTAGATTGGAAAAAAGCTAATGTAACTCCTTTGTTCAAAAAAGGAGGGAGACAGAAAGCAGAAAACTATAAGCAAATTAGCTCAACATCTGTCACAAGGGAAATGTCAGAAACTAGGGGCCACTGTTTAAAATACTGGGTCGTCCATTTAAGATGGAAATGAGAAAAACATTTTTCTCTGTGGGTCGTGAGTCTTCCTCAGAAGATAGTTGTGGCAGAGTCTTTGAATATTTTTATGGCAGATATAGATAGATTTTTGATAAGCAAGGGGGTGAAAGGTTATCTGGGTTATGCAGGATTGCAAAGTTGAGGTTAAATTTTGATCAGCGATAACCTTATTAAATGGCGAAACAGGCTGGAGGAGCCTACTCCTGCACTTAATTCATATGCTTGTATGTTTGTTGGTTGCCCCCAAGAAAAAAATTATGATAAATAAGTTGCACCGAATTTCTTATTATGGAGATATAACGAAATGCACTTCTCAAAGTTTCAAGTTTTGTGCAACTTCTTTGACCTTGTGGTCAGAATCAGAAGCCAGGTTCTTCACCATTAGAGGGGAAAAATTGGGAGCCATCCTATTAACGTAGATCCCTTTTTCTGTAACCTCATCCTGCCGTACATCCCTCTAAAGTGTCTGTGTTGGTTTCCTCCGGGTGCTCCGGTTTCCTCCCATTAGTCTTGAAACAAGTGCTTGTTAGGTAATTTAGACATTCTGAATTCTCCCTCCGTGTACCCGAACAGGTGCCGGAGCATGGTGACTAGGGGATTTTCACAATAACTTCATTGCAGTGTTAATGTAAGCCTACTTGTGACAATAAAGATTATCAAGGTATCTGCATTCTCCAATTCTCTCCTCTTATGCATCTTGATCTTAATACGGATGCTTTTATTCTTTCACATGTAAAAATATCAATATATCAATATCTGGGATGAAGGGACAAAATGTATGGTTGTGAAATTTGCAAATGACACAAAGATAGGTAGGAAATTAAGTTGTGAAGAGGTCATAAGGAATCTGCAAAGGGATATAGATAGGTTAATGAGTGGGTAAAAAATTGGCAGGTGAAGTGTAATTTGGGAAAATGTGAACTTGTCCACTTTGGCAAGAAGAATAGAAAAGCAATATGTTGTTTAAATGGAGAGAGATTCTTGAACTCTGCGGTACAGTTGGGTGTGCCGCTACATGAATCACAAACGGTTGGTGTGCAGTTACAGCAAGAGATTAGGAAGGCAAACGGAATGTTGGTGTTTATTGCAAGAGAAATGGAGTACATAAGTAGGGAAGTTTTACTGCAGTTGTATAGGGCCTGGTGAAACCACATCTGGAGTGCTGTGTAAAGGTTTAACCTCCTTACTTAAAGGAGGATATATCTGCATTAGAAGGAGATCAGAGAAGGTAAACTCAAATTGATTTCTGGGATGATGGGGTTATCTTATGAAGCAAGGTTGGGTCTGTATTCATTGCAGTTAATAAGAATGAGAAAGGACCTTATTGAAACAGGCAACATCCTGAGGGACGTTGACAGGGTGGATGCCGAAAGGATGTTCCCCTTGTGGGAGATTCTAGAATTAACTGACAATAATAATAATAATAATAACCTTTTATTGTCACAAGTATGAAGTTACTGTTCGGGGAGGCCGGTACGGGAATTGAACCCGCACTGCTGGCCTTGTTCTGCATCACAAACCAACTGTCTAGCCTACTGAGCTAAACCATCCCTAAATAAGGGGTCTCCCATTTGAGATGGCGAAGAGGAGACATTTTCTTTGCTCTCAGAGTATCATTATTCTGTCGAGAGCATTGGAGCAGCATTGTTGAATATTTTTAAGGCTAAGTTAGATGAATTCTTTATTAAAAAGGGCATCAAAGGTTATAGGAAATAGAGGGGAAAGTAGAGTTGAGGCACTATCAGATCAGCAATAACCTTATCAAATGGCCGAGCAGACTAGAGGGGCTGAATGGCCAACTCTTGCTCCTAATTTGTATGTTTATACATGGCCTTCGCTGGCTAGGCCAACATTTATTGCCCTTCTCTAATTTCCCTCGCAAAGGTGGTGGTGATCCACCTTTTTGAATCATTGTACTTCATATGGGCTGGAGCAGGGGGAGAAATTTAGATACATGCAGGTTCGAGACTTTGCCAGAAAGGAGATACAGAGCTTCCCAGTAGAGCCGGTTTCCACATTGCTGGAGGAGGTGCTAACGGCAGGGGGACTGGAGAAGGGGGCAGTGTCGGTGGTTTATGGGGCTATTTTGGAGGAGAATACACCGCTGGAAGGGATCAAGACGAAGTGGGAGGAAGATTTGGGAGAGGGTGTGGAGGAGTGGTTCTGGTGTGAGCTGCACCGGAGAGTGAATGCCTCCACCTTGTGTGCGAGGTTGGGGCTGATACAGTTGAAGGTGGCCTATAGTGTGCACCTTACAAGGGCGAGGAGGGGGGGGGGGTTCTCCGCAAACCACATTCATATGTTTTGGACCTGTCCAAAGCTGGAGGATTGCTGGAAGGAGGTGTTTAGGGTAATCTCTAAAATGGTGCACGTGAAACTGGACCTGGGCCCTCGGGAGGCCATGTTCGGGGCATCGGACCAGCCGGGGTTGGAAACGGGCACGGAGGCAGATGTTGTAGCCTTTGCCTCGTTGATTGGCCAAAGGCCTATCCTGTTAGGGTGGAGATCACCTTTCCACCCTGTGCCTGGTGCGGCAGGGGGACCTACTGGAATTCTTGACACTTGAAAAGGTCAAATTTTAACTGAGGGGAAGGATGAAGCGGTTCTACAATGGACGTTATTCATTATGCACTTTCGAGAATTGGACCCCATCGAACATTAGGGGGATGGAGGGGCTGGGAGGGTTGGGGGGAAGAGGGTCTGTATGTGTTAATGGTGACTATGGATGATTCCCGATTCCTTTTTGTCATTTGTTTATGTTAACATGCGGGCTAATGTTTGGGGTTTGGTGGGAGGATGGGATCGTTGTTATTGATATGAGGATTAACATTAGATTCGTTACTGATTATTGTTTAGTGTTGGGTGTAAATTTGGGAGAAAATGTGAAAAAGGAGAATAAAAATATTTTTTTAAAAATCACCACCAATCAGCTCTACCCCCTCACAAGAGGAAAGCAGCCTATGGTCATCTGGGACTATCGCGACTTTGATTTGCTTTGAAGGTAGCAGGCAGGCCAGACATTGCATTTTATAAGCCCCACCGCCTTCAAATCCGCCAGCAAAAGGCTATACTATTTTATGACGTAAATATTTTACGGGAAAATTGACAGTCGGCTATTCGGCTACACAAGCCTGCTCAGCCATTTAACAGGATCATGGTTTTTTTTATTATTATAAATTTAGGGTACCCGATTCATTTTTTCCAATTAAGGGGCAATTAAGCATGGCTAATCCACCTACCCTGCGCATATTTGGGTTGTGGGGGCGAAACCCACGCAAACATGGGGAGAATGTGCAAACTCCACACGGACAGTGACCCAGTGGCAGTATTGCTAACCACTGTGCCACCATGCTGCCCTAACAAGATCATGGTTGATTGTCTACCTCAACACCATCATCTTGTACTCTCCTCGTATCCCCTGATGTCATTGGTATCTTGAAATCTATCGACCTCTGCTTTGAACTTCTTTAAAAAAAAAACTATTCAGGCGCTAAATACCTTAGCAGAAACACTCATTTATCTCTCCATTAACAATTAAACCAGGTTGCCCCTGACTGGACTGTATTCTGTACATGTTGGGAAAAGTGTTCGGGCTAAACCTCATTGTAGGTACCAATGCATTGATATGCATTGATAAGCATTTCAAGCCGTTGTGATACAAGGGAATCAGGTAGCTGCTTATGCCCATTGGCATGCCCGAGTGTACCGGTAGTCAGAAATCTGAACACAAAATTATACAACCGTCGTGAAACCACAAGATATCTCAATTTTGAATTAATAGTAGTAAAGGCAAAATTTGGACTCTTCAAACACCTGGCAATAATTTTATACAACAATCTTGCTGCTTCACCAGATTTACCATAATATAAGTGGGTAGCAATTGTAGTTGATCTATTGTAAACAGTCAGGCCTGGTTTCCCAGGGAGCCTTTACGCCAGGCTATTCAAATGGTTCAATGCAGAACTAACCGAGATCAACTTTTAAAAAAATTTACAAAGTGGGCACAGAGACAAAAGAGTTGGGCAGTGGAAGAGCAAGTCGCTTTCTTCTGAAAAGGAGGCTGCTTTAAGAAACTCTTATTGCCGATTCTTTGTTTCCATAAAGTTCCTCTCAGGATAGGAACAAATAAAAATTCCAAAATCATCGGAACCCTTCGAACAAGCTCGATAAAATTAATTTTGGATTAGAAAAAAAAAATGTTTCAGAAAATTATTTTTAAAAAATGAGGTACTGCAGATGCTGGAAATCTAAAAATACAAGAAACATTCAGCAGGTCCCGCAGCACCCGTGGAGAGCAGAAGGTAGGATTTAGTAAAGGCCAAAAGCCTTTACCCTACCTCTTTCATTCCATAGATGCTGCATGACCTGAGCAATGTTTCCAGAATGTTCTATTTTTATTTTGAATACATCATTGACCAGCCGTCCAAACTGGCAGCTATATATTATCCTGTGATAGGTTTTTCAGTTGCCATAATAAAACAAAACAAAACGTGGAGATAAATTTGCACCAGGTTGCGTGTCCAAGCAAAACTGAAATGTATTTCAATTGAACAAAAGGATCATGCATAATTTAATACACCAATGTCATGTGGCCAAAAATGGCAGTTGTCATGAGAGTAGTTTTGAACTGTTCGCGAATGGAGAGGTTATAAAAATAAACACCACATTCCCTCTTATTTTCAAATAATGACTTTCATTCTCCGTTCCTTCACACTGGCGGGATTCTCCTTTCCTGCTGCAGTGAATGGAGATTTGGCTGAGCGGCAAATTCCCTGTCCTCGCTGGCAGCGAGGCGGACCCGCAACGGAGAATTCCGTCCAATATGTTGTTTCTGTTGATTCCACACATTGGATTGGATTGGTTTTGCTTATTGTCACATGTACCAAGGTACAGTGAAAAGTATTTTTTCGTGAGCAGCTCAACAGATCATTAAATATGTGAAAAGAAAAGGAAATAAAAGAAAATACATAATAGGGAAAGACATTACATTCTAGTCCAGATATGTTTCGCTAAATTTAAACTTCACCCCATACATGACGGATGTGCATATATGCCTGTGAAGGGTGAATGAAACAGGGTATTTAAGTAACAAATACTGAAATAAAGTACATTTCTATAAAAGGAAAACTGTAATATGAAGAATCAAAAATTACTCATGAACAATGGTAGAATACAACAGTCTACTTTTAATTATTCCCATTGAACTCCTATAAAATTAGTTCTTGCCAGTTTGCAACCGTTCTGGAAATCTCTACTAGTGCAACAGACTTAGGAACCACTCTCAGATACATTTGTGTGCTTACCATGCAAGCATTAATACACATTTCCTGGAGCAGGAGCTCAGAAAGGTCAGAGAGGGAAGAGGACAACTAGACCTCAGCCAGTCATCCCAATATATAAAAGAAAAATGTTGAGATAAACTTGCACAAGATAGAATGGCTAAGCAAAATCTAAATATATTCTATTACTGTGGAAATTAAAAGGATGGATAACCAATGATTTAATCATGTTCCCACAAGAGACCAGAGAAATTCATTGGGCCCACCTAAATTGACTAGCCCAGATGAAGAACTGCCCACTTTGGCGGAGGGTCACGGATTATTCATTAAATATGCAGGATGGGATTTTCAGACCGCAGCCACCACCAGGATCCTCTAGTCCCACCAGAAGTCAATAAACTTTTGGCTGCGCTGCTAAATCTCCCACAGTAGGTCCGTCACATCAAGTTAGGGGCCAGAAAATCACGGCCATAACATCTGAAATATCGGTTTCAAACATCTGTTGCATTCTAACTTTACGCCAGGCTATTCTTGTGCTTCCTTCCAATGGTGGCTTCAAAGCAGCAATGGTTAAGATTGGCAAGTAGCTTGCTCTGGTATGGTTGATGCACTGTGGAAGAAAGTCAACTAAAGATGGATGTGAATACCGTGAGAAAATTTGGAAGATTTACCAGATTCCAAATTTAACCGAGTCCGAAAATACAGAAGCAATATGTTACGGTTCACAAACAATTGCAATTGAAAATATTACTGGGCTTCAATTCTCCTCTATTTGGATGCTGTGGAGCGGACATCAATTTAAACCGGTCACCAAAGGAACGAGGAAAAGAGCAGGAGAAAGGTCCTTATACAGCAAGTTATAGTTTGAAGCCTTTTGCCACAGGGAGTGGCAGAGGTAGAAAGCCTTGCGTTGGTTGAGAAAAATTGGATAAAGAGAGACAGATACGGGGCACTAGGGAGAGAACATTGTAAGTTGGGTTACTTTTAGCTTGAGTTAGCAAGCAAGATGGATCTCATGGTCTCAGTTTGTGCAGTTAATTTCTAGTTCCATAGGCACAAGTGCACCGGATTCAGTTTCCAAGTTATCAGAGTAGAGAATACCCCATCAGCCCGCAAAATGCTCGATTCGCAACAACAAATTCTCTTGAACTAACCCTTCCATCAATAACTTCCCTTTTACTCTCCATCTGACAATAAGCCAGGAGGGCAAGATTTATTTGAAACAGAGCTGTCTCTTCCACATGGGTGTTGCTTGGTTGGTGCAAGGACCTATTGCTTTGCTACCACTTTTTTTGGAAATTTAAATCTCTTTCCTACGCCATGCAAAATAAATTATTGTTACGTTCATACACCTAACAATGAACAAAAATTGAAGGAACTATTATTGCAGACTTAGTTGGCAAAGGTTTGTGGACTACGACCCGTCAAACAATCCAAGCTTTGACAAAAATCCCCCAATCATAGAATTCCTACAGTGCAGAAGGAGGTCATTCGGCCCATTGAGTCTGCACCGGTCCTCTGAAAGAGCACCCTACCTAGGCCCAGTCCTGCGACCTATCCCCTTAACCCCACCTTGGGGCAATTTAGCATGGCCACTCCACCTAACCTGCACATCTATGGACTGTGGGAGGAAATCGGATAGGGCACCCAGAGGAAACCCACGCAAACACGGGAAGAATGTGCAAACTCCACACAGGCAGTCACCTGAGGTCAGAATCGAACCCGGGTCTTTGGCGCTGTGAGGTAGGAGTGCTAACCACTGTGCCGCCCATGATTTGGATTTTATGGTTAAGGGATTACAATTGTTTTACTTTCAATCGTTTTGCCCTCAAGTAACTGAGTGAAGGCATTGCCAACAATTAAATGTTACTGTAAATCTAAGGGCGGGGGAAATAAATAAAACGCTGTTTTGAATTTGAAAACCTGTTGAGAAGCCGATTAAGTGTCTGGAATGCACCTTAAACTGGGCACTTGCAAAGTAAGCTTTCTTCACTGTGGTCTTGGGTCTTTGAGGGCCCTTGTCATTCATGGCCACCAGCAATCACCACAACAATTTTTATATGTTCCTGGAAATAAAGCCTCTCTGGAAATGTAATAGATGTGACTGCCAAGTTCATCCACACTTCAAAACAATTTATTGTTATGTGAAATGCTTTGACATGTTTGAGACAGCTGTTATAGAAATGTAAATTCTTTCCATTTTTTCTTGGCATAGGGAATTCACACAATGTAACCTTTGAGGAATATGCTGGGGTGTGAGGTAACCAAACATATTGAAAAGATTTAAGATTTTATAGAACTTCTGAAGCATGGGAAAAGGGTAGGAAACCATAGATGTGTCAGGAGATTGTTCGAAAGCGTGACACAGCGATTAGAATCTTGGGTCTCTGGTGGAAGGCTGGGTGGTGAGTTGTAAGCAAAAGTCATCAAAGAAGTGGAAGGAGAGATGAGGAACTAATGCTAGATATGAGATAGTGTAAACTACACAGGATTTGGACGTCACAATAATAAGGGCAATGGGGGGAGGGGAGGGGGTAGAAATAAAAAACAGGTCTGGATCAACGTTAACTATCATGCAATACCTACAGTAAAAGAGGCAACATAAATATTTTTCTTATTTAAATTTTTATTAACATTAAATATGTAGTTTACACTAAATATGTATTCAAAGAGACTTAGAACTTGGATAATGCATGGGGATATTGGGCAATTTATATCACTGACAGTTGATCATTAGCCTTAACATGTTGCTCACAATTTAATTAAGAAAGGGCGGCACGGTAGCACAGTGGTTAGCACTGCTGCCTCACAGCGCTGAGGACCTGGGTTGGATCCCGGCCCCGTGTGGAGTTTACACATTCTCCCTGTGCTTGAGAGAGTCTCATCCCCACAACCCAAAGAGGTGGATTGGCCACACTAAATTGTCCCTTAATTGGGAAAAAAAGCAATTGGGTACTTTAAATTTATAAACAAAAATAACAACTTAATTAAGTGAATTATATTGGGTAATGAACAGCTGTTTGGAAATTTTACTATGCCAATCATTCTGTGGCAAACGCAGAAAAGTGCAGAGTTAATGGTTGGCATGGTTAAAATCCCAAACATGCACACACCATGGACAATTGCTATCGGATAACTAGACTTTCTCTAATTTTATTAATAATAGACTGGCCTGGCCTGAATTTAAATGGCAACCAACAACAGGAACAAGAGGCACAGGGGCCATTAAATTTGAAATGCATGAAAGGGACTGAACCAAAATGACAGCCAATTGCATCAATTCTTTTGGTGAACCAAACAAAATTTGTTCCCCCAAACAGAACTGATAAACAATCATATGTCGCACCAGTACTCGGATTAAAATGAATGATTTAAGTGATCAAGGACGAACCAGAAGAATATTGCACAGAGTTATTACATCTAACATAAAGGCCAGACTACTCATTTGGAAAGCCCAGAATACTCATTTGGAAACAATAGAAGTTACATTAAAAACGTTTCTTTAAAATGTGGATAATACCAATTTGGTGACACTGTTATAATACAACCCTATGAAATGTAATATTAATTTAACAATACATTTAACAATAATTCTAGGAGTCTTTGAAGTACTAGAACTTTACTTTTAAATATAACTCGTAATTATCTGATCCACCATTTCCCATCCATGTCATGGAGTCAGTAAAATATCAAAGTTCCATATTGTGAGCATAGAAGTGTGCAAATAGCAATGGTTAATACATCGGAGATGCGGTTGTCAAGAAAATTCAAAGATTATTGGTGATCTGATTAAAACAAGATAATTTGAGACAAGTAAATTTCATAAATGTATTCTTACCCTTGTTTATTCTGCAAATTTTGTGATTGCTCAGTAACTGAATTAAACGATTCTGAGAACTGCTTTGGTGATGTAAGTGAAACCCTCAGAGGAGATGATGGGGAGTCTGGCACATCACTCACAGTGGAATCCTTGAAGTTCGCAAGAGTTTCGTGAACATATGCCTGGTCCAAAATTCTTCCTTCGGCACTTGTTTCAAGGACGTTTTTGTGATTCTCTTTGTTCAAGAAAGTTTCCCTCTCTGTGAAATCATTTCCATCCGGCGAGAAACTTTCTTTAGGTTTACAAGGTGACAGGGTCTGTGGTTCCCTAACCATTGCATCCCTGGAACTGTGCAATTTAATCAAGTCACTGTCACAATCTGATTGTGATGGCACTTTTTCAGTCAGATCAATCTCCTTCCGTGCCCTTGGGTATTTGGCTGCAATGCGCCCGTCTGGTTCAGAGTCTAAGGCGATTCCATATTTCTCAGCCAGCTGTCTCCTTCTTTCAGCCTTGTATTTTGCTATTCGCTCTGCTTTTGCATCTAAAGCTTCGGTGTCCATGCCAGCAACATAAGGAGACTCACTTTCCATGTGTTTAGCCTCTCCTCGGCATCTAGGCCTTGATTGCCTTTCTGAAGGGGAATCTTCAGTCAGATGATGCTCCAAGCCCTCCTTGTTAGATTTTCTAACTGGAATAAAGAACATTCAACGTGTTAAAATTTCCATTTTCTCTTCTTCCGTGACCTTCAAATATCACATACCATTTTCAGCCATGAAAGGCAACCTGGCCATGGGCTTCATACAACACTATAAACGGTCAAAGTTGTCGAGATACCTGACCCCGAATCTGTACTTCCCCATAACTGGGTACATAAATCACTGCATGGGCCTGTTGAGGCATACTAAAATACTATTACGTTCTGCAACAACTTGGTAAAGTCCAACACTTTTATTTCAATAAAGTGTAGCAGCAAAGTAAACACCAATACATTCACACTGTTACTTTGATCAAATACAGCACAATACTCAAAATAGATTTTTAGAAATCATAGCACAGAAGACAGTCATTTGTTCCACTGAATTGATGGCAGTGCGAAACTCTCGATAGTCTACTTTGAAACATTTTCCTGTTTCCTTTCCGTTTCAAATTATTCAAATAATTTCATCACGAGTGATCTTACAGGCTCTGACTCAATAGCTTCTTGTGGCATAGCATTCCACAGTCTAATGATTTTGTTTGTGGAAATATAATTAAAACTCTCCTCATTCGGGTGAAAATCCACAATCTCGGTCCCCTTGTTATTGATTTACTAAAGAGTGGAAATATTTCATTGATTTCCTCTCAAAGCCTTTCATAATTTTGAAAATATTGTCATGAAGATATTCCTTGTGCCACAACATGATTTTTAATGCAACAACTAGAAACATGAAATTGACCTTCACAAAAATAATATATCTTTTAAAAAATCAGCCGAAAAAGTGACTTGAGCTCACAGCCAAGATGGGCACGTCATTTGCATTATTTTACCTTCCACATTCCAACCCCATTGGGGTGAAGACGACAGCTAGTCTGCAAAGCTGACCAAAGACCCCCCCCCCCCCCCCCCGAAGGCATATGAAAGACACCACATCTTTTGCTTCATTAACCAGGCACCTGTGACAATCATCTGAGGTACTCAGCTGTTGGAGAAGGACAATTAAAGGCTAATTACTTGGACTATGTGACCCAGACTTGAGCTAATCAAGTACAATTGGAATACACGATCATGTTTGAATTACTGGCAGTTGACAGGTCAGCCCCTCCTGTGTATTTTAAGCACATACTATCCCTTTAAAACTGTAAAAGCAGCTAAAGAATTAATGTAGATCCTTACTGCCTCTCTCTTTATATATGTATATTCAGGCGTTGGGTCCTGTCAACTCTCACTATGTGCAGCAGATAGAGATTTTTAAAAATTAACTTAATTCCACGGCTGGCTCTGCAGAAGAATTATTTTACCTTTTTTTCTATGGACTCTAATTATGGCCAACCTTTCCGACCCAATCTGTCATTTATTTATTTATGTGTGTGTGTGTGTGTGTGTGTGTGTGTGTGTGTGTGTGTGTGTGTGTGTGTGTGTGTGTGTATATGTGCAAGTCAGTATTTCTTTTATTTTTACTTGGATCGGTTGAAGTATGATAAAACCGCTTTTCTTGTTGAACTCAAGAAAATCTGTCTGGTTGGTTCTTTTATGATCACTATGCAAATTAAGTACTCACAAATGGAAAACATATTTTTTCAAACACAAAATCTGTTGCATTCAAATGACCGTTGATTCCCCCCTCTCACCTGAAAGTAACAACATTTTGGTTTTAAAAAAAGTCTTTCTTCGTAACTACAACATCCGAAACCTGCAAAATTTCACTGTGCTCATTGCACTTATTTAGTCACTTTCCTCTTTTTCTGAACGAGAATGTAACATGTAGCATTCTGCAGTCGTCTGCCTCTGTTTCCAAAGGTTTTTGGAAAATTACGGCTTTTTCCACTCTTGCCCAATCTCTTTCAGAATTCTAGTCTCGGGTGTATTCCAATGATCACCCTACTCAACCCCACGTATCGACCCTACACCCATAACCCAACAACCCCCCCCCCCCTCCAACCTTACTTTTAAGGACACTACGAGCAATTTAGCATGGCCAATCCACCTAACCCGCACATCTTTGGACTGTGGGAGGAAACCGGAGCACCCGGAGGAAACCCACGCACACACGGGGAGGACGTGCAGACTCCCCACAGACAGTGACCCAGCCGGGAACCGAACCTGGGACCCTGGAGCCGTGAAGCATTTATGCTAACCACCATGCTACCGTGCTGCCCACAATGTTTTGGGTCTGTTAACTTTAATAACGTGTCCTTTTGGATGCTGATTTCCAGTAGAGGCTCATGAACATTCCTGCTGCGCTGTCTTACAGCTAAAGATTTACCCTTTGTCAACATTGTATTCAAAAGAATCCTCTTCATTATGCCCACAAATATCTGCCTCACCCCAGTCTATTTTAGTGTATTTTATCATAATCCAATTTTTTCATATTTAATTAAAACAATTTTGTTGAAACCAATTAGCCGCCCTGTGACTCTGTTCCTCTACATTTTATTTTAAAAAAGGTACAAGCTACTTTTTTTGAGCTAGGGTTCCATTCTGGGATCTTCTGGTCCAGTTATAATACCCACTGAGATTGTATCACAAGTGGTGAGTTGAAATGCCAAGTGACTGGAAGGTTGGTGTCATGCTTGCGGATGGAGAAAAGGTGTTCCACAAAGCAGTCACCAGTCTGTGTTTAGTCTCCCCAGTGTAGAAGAGATCACACTGGCAGCAACGAATACAGTCAACCAAATCAGAGGATGTGCAAGTAAAATGCCTGAAATGAGGGTTTGGGCCCTTGAACAGTGAGGAGGTAAAAGGGCAGGGGCATCTCAAACCCATCCTATTTCATTGGGTGGATAAGTTAAAATTCAAGTTTCCATCTGGGTCAATAAAACATTCCCTTCTCCAGTTATAATGGCACCCTTAATTAACAAGGCCCCCCATTTGCCTTTATTCCCTGTAAATGTTATAAGCGAAATTTCCATCAACACTACAGTATCATGTATCTCTATTAAAATATCTTTAGATCCCCCATTTATTTCTGATGTTGGCACGTAAAAATGGTACATGTTTACATTGTATTTATTCTTATCTTCTTGCTTAACCGGCAAGGTACATGTCTCATAACTCTCGAACTACTCATTATTCACTCTTTCTTAAGCTACTCCAACTATAACTGGATGTATGAGCAAAATCTATCTGAAATTGGGCCCGAGAGCAAAGGAATCTCAAGCTTATTAAAAACACAGAAAGGTGTTCTATTTCAATTCTTTTTTTTTTATTTTTATTTTTTAAAATTTAGATTATCCAATTATTTTTTCCAATTAAGGGGCAATTTAGCGTGGCCAATCCACCTACTCTGCACATTTTTGGGTTGTGGGGGCGAAACCCACGCAGACACGGGGAGAATGTGCAAACTCCACACGGACAGTGACCTAGAGCCGGGATCGAACCTGGGACCTCAGCGCCGTGAGGCGGTTGTGCTAACCACTAGGCCACCGTGCTGCCCTTTCTATTTCAATTCTGATGTCAGGAACATTGCAACAGGTTCTGTTTCGCCCATTCAATGAGATAGTGGCTGATCTGCAACCTAACTTCAAATACCCGCCTTTAATTATATCTCTTAATGCCTTTGGTTAAACAAAGATCTGTCAATTTCAGATATAAATTTGAACAACTGATCTAACATCAATTGCCATCTGCAGATGAGAATTGCAAACTTCTACCACCCCTGTGCTTATAAATGGCCAGTCATATTGAAGAGATCAAATTGTAACATCCTGAGCATATTTTATCATCTTACTTTATTAAAGACAAAACCAAAGATGATTTATCATTTTACTTTCAGTTAGCACAGATAATCAGTCAATGGTAATTTGTTTGCAAAGTTGGTAACATTTTTATACACATTGGTTTTGACATCAATTAAGGATCATTCATAAATTACTTCAGAGATGTATCAAGTTCTAGGAGGAGAAAAGAGAAGTTAACCACCTGTGCATACAAGGCTACTTTTGTCATTTTCAATAAAAGATTGTCAAAGAAATTGTACTTTTAAAAAGAACTAGATAATTTGAGAACTCCTCAACACAACTAAATTACTCTTTATCGTCTTCAATGGGAAATTTTGGAGTTTCGATATAAGATGGAAATGCTTTGAACAAAGAATCCCATTGGACTCGATTCTAAAAACACTTTACCTAGGGGTGGGCTGCAAGCATCAGAAGCTCGTGTGTAACGAGGAGTATCTTCTTCTAACAGGTGATGAGCAACTAATTCGCGACAATTCTGCAACAGCATTGGCTGTGTGTCACTTCCAATTCCTTCCAAACGTCTTGCAATTCTTTCTTTCCTGCACAGAATATTTTGAGAGTGGAAGACATTGAAAAAGCCGTTGCCTATTAAAACAATTTCAGAAAATAATCCACAAAGAAAACTCGTGGATTACAGAAACACTCTGAACTCCTCAATGATACCGACAGTGCATTTACTTAAATTTAGTGGCACTTTAGTTATTCCATCCAAACTTAAACATTATTAAAATTCCCTCAATACCTGTTCATTTCCACAGTGGATTTATGGCCAGCTTCAAAAAGTTTTCGAAGTTCTGAAACTAAGAAATAGTGATACGTAAAAGCATGTCAGAATGCAAGACCCTCCTACAAGAGACCTTCATGAAGATTTTGGTTAGTATACATAAAGTCATTCAGTAATCACAACTGTACAATAGACAAGATTATTCCAGGCAAGTGGTATCATTTATTAAACAGCAAGTATGATTTTATTTACTTTTAAGGCTACTCCGACAAACCAATACCGTTGGTACACTATGTATGCTTCATCTTTCCGTCAGTAATACAAAAGCAAGTCCAAATTTTTAAAACAATCTCCTCTATTAATATTCTGAAATCGACCCTTATTGGAACCTAAATCCTTTCCTCAAACTGAAAATCTCAAATATTTCCTCTGACCAACTTGCCCTATATCTTCACTTCCTCTCCGCCCTATCTTGTGTTTATTGTAACACCACAGGAAATTCAGGAAGATATTTAAAAAGAAACCTATATCGTCGCCAGAAATGTCACTTCAAAACAGCTCTTCAGAGATTCCTGCGTTAAAAGGCTGTTCGGCCCATCTGGTCAGTGCCGGTCAAAAACCCACCACCTAATATTCTAATTCCATTTTCTAGTACTTGGCCGATAGCCTTGCATGTCCTGGGATTGCAAGTGCACATCAAAATGCTTCTTTAATTTTATTGGTTCGAAACTGCAAAATTCTCAAGCTCCAAAAAAGGTCAATAATTTCCAGTACCAGGCCTATTTCTGCTATTTCTACTCTCAAGGACAGTAATACCCGTGAATTAAGTAATTGAGTATCACTTGCTGAATAAACTGGATCAAACATCAAAAGCTCAGAGTTTAGAAGTCTGACCACTAGTTTGGCACAGGAAAGTTAAACATTTCCAGCAAACGGTTGACAATAAAATCACCACAAGTTTCCACTGTGCAAGAGATATGTTGTCAGAGAAAATATCTATTATCCTGGCTGTTGTACTTTAATAAGTTAACGCACTCCAAAAGACTGCAGACTTGCACTTCTGAAATTACTGGTAGGAATGCTCATGAAAGCTTTACTAGTTGGGAAGCCACGCCAACTTTTTAATAACACTGACCGAGTCAACAATCAAAGGAAAATCAATTGAATTGTGGTATTCTAAATTTCATGTGCCACACATTTCCCTTAAAGCTACAAGAGTAGTCCGAAATATTTATGCAGATTCCAGTACAGTAGCTATGAGAAATTAGCCTTCCTGTTCCTTGAAAAGGAGGAAATGTGTAGATAGAAAGAACAAACTTGAATTTAAGTAGTACGTTGAACAAACTTAGAAAGTTCTAACATGCTTTGCAACCAATTAAATACTTCTGAATTGTTGTCACTGTGGTAATTTGGGAAATGCGGCTGTCAGTTTGCACACAAGGTCCAGCTAATATCCGTGGAATAATTTTGTAAAAATTATTTGTTTTCATAAGTGTTGGCTGAGGGATGAATGTTGTCTAGGGAACTGGCAGAACTCCTCTCATCTTTTCTGTTATGGCATCTTTTATATCCTCCTGAGGAGGCAAAATATGTTGTATAAAGACTTAGGTGGTTGTTTTTGACCGGCACAGACACGATGGGCCAAAAGGTTATGTGATGGAGACATCTATGACCCTAAAGATGACTCCTGACAGTGAAGCATTCCCTCAGTGCAGCACTGAAGTGCCAACCTAGATTATTATGTGCTCAAGTCTTTTAAGTGCAGATTGAACGCAAAATCTTTGACTTGGGCAAAAGGGAGTGCCAGTGACTGCAACATCTTCACAATGGTGCCTCAGAAAATTACACCTTATTTTAAATGGCTGTTTTCCTTTTCCCGTGGATGATGGCATTAAGAATGGTCAAGGCTGACAAATGCTCTTTTACCTTCAATACTTCAAAAAACTTCAATAACTCTCGAATGGCTAATCATCACCAAATAAGGATTGCTAACTCTTGGCCTTGCAGAGTCCCCACTGATCATCACTGACAACTTTAGTGGTTTGTAAAGTCTGTACAATGCCATTGCAAGAGCATTATATCCCTTCTCCATCAACATCAAAGAGACATTGTTGGGTTGAGTGGGAAACAGTATAAAAGATGCTGACACTTAGAATACACATGGAAGTTAGAGTTAAATATTTCCAATTTCCTACAACTACATCACCACATTCTGTAACTGTCCAAAAGAAGATGTTATGTCCTCCAGGATAAGCGTTTTTAATTTTTTTTTTTAAAGTTCCCCTAGCTGACCTCCTCACTTCAGCCATGTAAGAACTACAGCTCATCCAGAATTCTGTAGTGGCCTTATCCACTTGAGGATTCAATTACTATTACCCTGACCCTGACCAAATGTACACCTAGCTGTACCTCATCCTACCTCATTGGAACCTAAGGATTCAGAGCAGAGGGAATCAAGAACAAGAGAAAAAGACAGAAAGGAGAATAAGAAAAGTGATAGGCAGAGAAATTAAGGGCTTGTTTCAGATAATGACACCGTAAAAAAATAGTAGGGACGGGACAAGGAACATTAAAAGACTAGCCTTAAGATTTTGTGTCGGAATTTGCGGGAAATTCAAAATAAAATGGATCAATTAGTTGCGCAGATAGATTTAAAGGGATAGTTGGGATTATGGCGACATAGCTCCAAGGCGACCAAGGATGGGAACTAAATATCGAGTGCTATTCAGTTTTTAGGAGGGACAGACGGAAAGGAAAAAGTGGTAGAGTTGAATTGTTGATTACAGAAGATATTGATGGGCAGCACGGTGTCGGAGTGGTTAGCACTGCCGCCTCATGGCGGCGAGGTCCCAGGTTCGATCCCGACCCTGGGTCACTGTCCGTGTGGAGTTTGCACATTCTCCCCGTGTTTGCGTGGGTTTCGCCCCCACAACCCAAAAGATGTGCAGAGTAGGTGGATTGGCCACGCTAAATTGGAAAAAATGAATTGGGTACTCAAAATTTATTTAAAAAAAGATATCGATGCAACGTTGAGGAAGGATGTGATGTGGAATTTGTCTGGGTCGAATTAAGAAACATCAAGGGGCAAGAAGCATTCATAGGGGTGGTGTACTGACCACCAAACTGCAGTGGTAATGTTGGGAATAGCATTAGACAGGAAATCAGGGATGCATGTGATAAAGGAACATCTGTGATTATGGGCGACTTTAATCTGCATATAGATTGGGGGACTCAAAGTAGTCACAGTATAATCGAGGAGAAATGTCTTGAGTGTATACGGGGTGGTTTTCTGGACCAGTATGTTGAGGAACCAACAAGGGAACAGGCCATCTTGGACTGGGTGTTGTGGTGTTGTGCAATTACAAACAATTAGTTGGCAATCTAGTTGGGAGAGACACCGTTGGGTTGAGTGGAAAACACCATAAGAGATGCTAGAGTCCTTGGGGATGAGTAACCATAATATTGTAGAACCCTATTCATAATATTGTCAAACACTATTCATGTTGAATAGTGAGGTAGTTGATTCTGAGACCAGGGTCCTGAACCGCAATAAAGGTAACTATGATAGTCTGAGACATGAGCTGGCTATGATGGACTGGGAAACATTACTGAAAGGAAGGATAGCGGACAGACAATGGCAGGCATTCAAGGAATGAATAGGTGAACTCCAAAAGTTGCTTATTCCTATTTGGTGCAAGAGTAGAAAGGGAAATGTGGTCAAACCATAGCTTACAAGAGAAATTAGAGATAGTAATAGATTCAAAGACGAGGCATACAAATTAGCAAGAAAACACAATAGATCTGCGGATTGGGAACAGTAAAAAAAATTCAGAAGAGGTAGACCATGGGATTGATTAAGAAGGGGAAAATACAATTTAAAAGTAAACTAGAAGGGAGCATAAAAACTGACAGGTATGTAAAGAGAAATAGATTGATTAAAAACTAATGTAGGTCTCTTACAGTCAGAAAAGGGGGAATTCATCACAGGGAACAAAGAAATGGCTGAGGATCTAAATTTGTACTTTGCATCTGTTTTCACAAAGGAAAACATGAATATTGTACTGGCAGTTCCAGGAAACAAAAGTCTTATTGAGGAGCTTTAGTACGAGTAAGGAAATGGTTTGGGGGAAATTAACGGGATGGAAGGCGGACAAATCTCCAGGGCCTGGTAATCTACATCCCAGAGTATTTAATGAAGTGGCCCTGGAAATAGGAGATCCATTGGTGATCATTTTCCAAAATATTTTGGACTCTGGAATGGTTCCTACAGATTGGAGCGTAGCGATTGTAATCCCACTATTCAAAAGTGGAGTGGTGCGGCGACAACAATCTCTCTCTCAATGCCAGCAAAACTAAAGAGCTGGTCATTGACTTCAGGAAGCAAAGTACTGTACACACTCTTGTCTGCATCAACGAGGCCGAGGTGGAGATGGTTACAGTTTCAAATTCCTAGGGGTGCACATCTCCAAAAATCTGTCCTGGTCCACCCACGTCGACGCTACCACCAATAAAGCACAACAGCACCTATACTTCCTCAGGAAACTAAGGAAATTCAGCATGACGACATTAACTCTTATCAACTTTTACAGATGCACCATAGAAAGCATCCTATCTGGCTGCATCACAGCCTGGTATGGCAACTGCTCGGCCCAGGACCGCAAGAAACTTCAGAGAGCCGTGTACACAGCCCAGTCCATCACCCAAACCTGCCTCCCATCCATTGACTCCATCTACACCTCCCGCTGCCTGGGGAAAGTGGGCAGCATAATCAAAGACCCCTCCTACCCAGCCTACTCACTCTTCCAACTTCTCCCATCGGGCAGGAGATACAAAAGTCTGAGAACACGCACGAACAGACTCAGAAACAGCTTCTTCCCCACTGTTACCAGCTCCTAAATGACCCTCTTATGGACTGACCTGATTAACACTACACCCCTGTATGCTTCACCCGATGCTGGTGTTATCTATTTACATTGTGTACCTTGTGTTGCTCTATTATGTATTTTCTTTTCTTTTCATGTACTTAATGATCTGTTGAGCTGCTCACAGAAAAATGCTTTTCACTGTACCTTGGTACACATGACAATAAATAAATCCGATCCGATCCAAAAGTGAGGTAGAGAGAAAACAGGGAACTATAGATCAGTGAGTTAACGTCAGTAGCAGGGACGCTGCTGGTGTCCATTATCAAAGATTTCATAGCACAACAATTAGCAAGCAATAGCGTAATCAGACAAAGTCAGCATGAATTTACGAAAGGGAAATCATGTTCAACAAATCTACTAGAATTCTTTAAAGATGTAACTAGTAGAGTTGACCAGGGAGAACCGGCGGATGTGGTTAATTTAGACTTTCAGAAGACTTTTGACAAGGTCTCACATAGCAGATTAATACGTAAAGTTAAACCTAATAGAATTACGGATAGTCTCTTGAGATGGATAGAAAGCTGGTTCGTCGAAAGGAAACAAAAAGTTGGAACAAATGGGTCTTTTGGCAGGCAGTGATTAGTGGGATACCACAGGGATCTGTGCTAGGACCCCACATATTCACATTATTTATTAATGATTTGGACGAGGGAACTAAATGTATTATCTCCAAATTTGCAGATGATACAAAGTTGGCTGGGATGGTGAGCTGTGAGGAGGATGCAGAGGTGCTTCAGTGGGATTTGGACAGGCTCAGTGAGTGGGCACACGATTGGCAGATGCAGTATAATGTGGATAAATGTGAGGTTATCCACTTTGGTAGCAAAAATAGGAAGGCAGATTATTTTAGTGGGTGTAAATTGAGAGGCAGATACTGAGCGAGGCCTTGGTATCCTTGTGCACCTGAAAGTAAGCATGCAGGAACAGCAGACAGTAAAGAAGATAAATAGTATGTTGGCCTGCAAAGTGAGAGGATATGTGTATAGGAATGGAAATGTTTTACTGCAATTGTATAGGGCATTGGTGAGGCCACACCTGGAGTATCGTGTGCAGTTTTGGTGTCCTTATCTGAGGAAAGATATTCTTTCTATGGAGGGAGTGCAACAAAGGTTTACCAGGCTGATTTCTGGGTTGGCAGGACTGTCATATGAGGAGAGACTAAATTGGTTAGGATTATATTCATTGGGAGCTTAGAAGAGTGGAAGGGGATCTCATAGAAACTTATAAAATTCTAACAGGATTAGACAGGGTAAATTCAGAAAGAATGTTCCCAATTGCGGGGCGGGGGTCCAGAACTAGGGGTGATAGTTTGACAATGAGGGGTAAACCTTTTAGGACTGACGTGACGAGAAATTTCTTCACCCAGAGAGTGGTGAATCTGTGGTATTCACTACCACAGAGTAGTTGAGGTGAAAATGTTGTGTAATTTCAAGAAGGAATTAGATTTCGCTCTTGGGGCTAAGGGGATCAAAGGATATGGTGAGGAAGGTGGGATCAGGGTATTGAAACTTGATGATCAACCATGATGAGAATGAATGGCGGAGCAGGTTTGAAGAGCCAAATTGGCCTCCACCTGCTTCCATTTTCTATGTTTATAGTATTCCTGAAGCCCCACCCTCCAGTTTGTTATTTTTATGCCTCTGACATTAATTTACTTCTTACTCTTCTTTACAAGTCTTCTTTGAAAGCAGTGTTGTTGGCAAATCTCATAGAATCCTTACAGTGCAAAAGAGGCCATTTGGTTCATCGAGTCTGCACCAAGCCTTGCCCAGTCCCCCCCAATCCCCGGAATACCATAACCTAACCTGCACATCCCTGGACACTTCAATCACCATTCACATAGCCTTTCAAACTCCTTTGCAAAGCACTAGTTTCCAGATTTACTAGCTATTGCTCTTTCTAATCACTCTCAGCCCTACATCTAAACTCAACTTAAATCTATTTTGTCCCCGTGTCATTTAGTATCCTTATTACTTTCAAATCTGTAAATCTCTTATGAAATGTCCTTCTTACATAAGAAACATTTTATAAATTTTGGTTTCAGAGTATGGTGTATCCGACCACAGTTGGCCTGTTATTTTACATTGACTGGGTATTGACTGAAAACAAAGTATAAGTAAAATCTGTAACTTGTGTTATCCTCAAAAGTCGCATATCTCTGAAGATATAGGTGGGGTAAAGGAGTATTGTTTTATAGTCAATCTTTTAATGTTTAATAACTGTTTTATTCTTTCATTAAAAATTAATTGGCATTCCGGTGACTTTGTCCATCCACATCTCTAAACAAAAAAATAAAAGTTGCAGTCTGGGACCCGACCATCCAGTAATAACATAGCTGCTAGTCCTCTGCGGAGGGGACCATCAGGGCGGAATGTACCCTACTTCACCCTAATCAATTGAACCTGTAATAAAAGCATCATTTCTTGAAAGTATTGGCAGAAGTAACCAGCACATAGTCCTTCTGAAGAGGAAGTCCCACTTTCACATTGAGGATATCTTCCAGGGTGTTGTCTGACACTTCCACCTTGATCAATGAGACTGATTTCAAAACATATTTGGAAAAAACTGGGTCCTGTGGGCCATCAGCAACAGCAGAATTGTATTCAACTATAATCTGCAACTCAAGGCCTAAAACATCCCCCACTCTACCATTACCATGAAGTCGGGGGATCAACCCTGGTTCAATGAAACACTTGCAACGGCTTCCCTTCCTGCTCCCGCACTGGTGTCCTCAAACATCAATCCTTGTCCCTCCCTTCTATTTCTCATCTACTTGCTGCCCTTTGGCGATATCATCTAAAAGTGCGGGATTAGTTTTGCATGTGTGTTAATGATATTTGGCTTTATCTCAAAGCCAGTTTTCCCCAACTTTTTCACTGCTGCTAAATTATCAGCTGCTTTTTCAATCTCGAAATTTGCTCTAGTTAAATATTGAAATACCAAAAGCATCCAAACTCCGTTTCTTGGCTACCGAATTTACAGTACAGAAGGAGGCCATTTGGCCCATCGAGTCTGCACCGGCCCTTGTACACACCCCCACCCTCCCTGTAACCTTCTTGAACACAAAAGAGCGATTTAGCATGGCCAATCCACCTAACCTGCACATCTTTGGACTGTGGGAGGGAACTGGAGCATCCGGAGGAAACCCACGGAAACACGGGGAGAACGTGCAGACTCTGCACAGACAGTGACCCAAGCCGGGAATCGAACCTGGGATCCTGGAGCTGTGAAGTGACTGTGCTAACCACTATCCCTCTCCTAACAACAGTGAGATTAAACTAGTGTTTGCAACCCTAATGTCACATTTGACACAAGATGGGCTTCATAACTTATATTCATGCCGTCTCTAAGACTGTCTTTGCCACCTCTGTAACATCGCTCAACTTCATCCCTGCCTCAGCTCATCTGCTGCTCAAACTCTCATTCATGCCTTCAATCCATCTAGATTGGACTATGCAAACACACTCCTGGGCTGGTTTCCGACATTACATGTTCTGCAAACTGGAGGTCATCCAAAACACTGCTACTCGTGACTTAACCTGCAGCACGTCCCGTTGCCCCATCATCCCTGTTCTGCTTGATCTACACTGCTTCCTAGTCAAGCAATGACTTGATTTTAAAATGGTTTTCAAATCTCTCTGCGGCCTTGACCCTCCCCATCTCTGTACGATATCGGTGTTTCTCCCTTCTGGTCTCTTGTGTATTCCCAATTATAATTGCTCCACAATTGGTGGCCATGCCCTTTACTTGCCTCGGAATCAATCTCTGGAATAACCATCCTGCATCTCTCCGCCTCGCTACCTCATTCCCCTCCTTTAAGGCACTTCTTAAAATCCACATCTTTGATCAAGATTTTGGTCGTCTGCCTAATATCTCTTATGTAGCTCATTTTCATACTTTTATTCATAATAACGATTTGAAGCACCGTGCGACATTTCGTTACAATAAAGGCACTGTTGTCTTAAAGCTTCTTACAGCTTGCTTTTGATGGTTGAAAAGTTCAGAGGTCAAATAAATGCCAAAGTGCTGCAATAAAATCACACCCATTGAAACCAGTAACATTTTCACTGGGGCCCTTGAATCAAAAGTTAATTTAATTTTTAAAATAGAAATAGAACTGGAATGTGGGTGGAGAAATGTGCTTGATGACAAAGATGAAATAGGCAATTAAAAAGCTTTAACCTCAGTTTCCTCTCATCAGTCACTGGGATACCTTTTTTTTTAAACCTAGTGCATTATCCCAGAGGACTAAACATATTGCTGGCTGATAGATCAGTAAATGAGGGGCATCGATTTAGGAATTCTGAAATAAAAGTTTCGAAGAATCTTTTCCCACCGAAATTATCAGAGCATGGAATAGTTAACCTCAAGTGGCTGCTACCGAGGGTTCATGCAATGTCATTTAAATGGAAGGCAAGATGAATATAAAGAGATAATGGAGAAAAGGGGGGACACAGTGAGATCGGGGTTGATTATTTTATATCAACATTCTGCTCCTGAATGGCACACTGAAGACACCCAGCTCTACTCCACCACCACCTCTTTCAACTCCTCCAATACCTCTGACTTGTCTTTCTGCTTATTGGACGTCTACTACTAGAGATGCAGAGGTTTCCTTCAACTAGACATTGGGAAGATTGAAACCACGATTTTCTGCTGGTCAAAAGTTCCATGTCTTTGCCACGGATTCCATGACCCTCAAGACCCCCAACTCAAGTTGAACCAGAGGGTTTGCAACCTCCGCATTCTATCCAACATGGGCTGAGCTTTCAGTCCATCGTCAAGGCTGGCTCCTTCCACCTTTGTAACATTGCTCACCTCAATCCCTGTCTCAGCCCACCTATTGATGACCCTCATTCCTGTTATGACCTCCAGACTTGACAATGCTATATAGATTGAAATTAAAAATGACCATCTTCATGCTCAAACCCCTCGCTGGCCTCGCCTTCTCTCCCATCTGTGCAATCTCACCCAGCTCGAATGCCCTTTGAGAACTCTATATTCCTCCAATTCTGGCAGCCTTTGCATTTCCCATTTCCTATAATATAGCATTCATTTGTCTATATCCTAACCTCTTGAAACCTCCTTGTACACTTCTCCCTCTCTCTTGTCCTTTAAGGCACTCCTTTAAACCTATCTCTGTCCTAATGACCTCTACTTTGGCACAGTGTAACTTTGTTCATCCAATTACTTTCCTGTGAAACACCAAAGGACATTGTTCAAGGAACAATATAAATGTAAGTTGTTGTTGTAATGGTAGTCTGCACGAATTAAACGCCAAGCTCCTTTTGTGCTTTAAATTCTAAGAATCTACAATTAGAATTTGTGATTTCTTGCACTTCCCTCATCACTCAAAATGTTGATACTCTTTCTTACCTAGAGATTAGAGACTGAATTTTAATTTGTAAGGTACAGTACCTATACTTGCCCACATAAATAATTTAATTCCTACTTTAAAAATAAATCTTATAAAAGTATTTGTGAAGAAAAGCTGTCCGATAGCACTACCAAATGTAGGAAATCATTGAATCCCTACAGTGCAGAAGGAGGCCACTCGGCCCAAGGAGCCTGCACCGACCCTCCAAACGAGCACTCTACCAAGGCCCACTCACCACCCTATCCCTGTAACCCCACCTAATCTTTTGGACACTAAGGGGCAATTTAGCATGACCAATCCACCTAACCTGCACATCTTTGGACTGTGGAAGGAAGCCGGAGCACTTGGAGGAATCCCACACAGACATGGGGAGAATGTGGAGACTCCGCACAGACAATCACCCAAGGTCAGAATTGAACCTGGGTCCCTGTGCTGTGACATGGCAGTGTTAACCACTGTGCCACCTTGCCATTGTATTAAAAGATTGAAGGAGAAAAGGTGCATCATCATTGATGCACTTTTCCTCTGATCCTCAGAAAAGGATAAAAGCAAAATAGCTGGCAGTGTCACAATTATTGATATCATAGAATAGAATCATAGCATTTACAGTGCAGAAGGAGGCCACGGCCCATCGAGTCTGCACCGAACCTTGTCAAGAGCACCCTCCTCAAGCCCACACCCGCACTCCATCCCTGCAATCCAGTAACCACACGCAACTCTTTTGGACACTAAGGGCAATTTAGCATGGCCAATCCACCTAACCTGCACATCTTTGGACTGTGGGAGGAAAAGGAAACCCACGCAGACACGGGGAGAATGTGTAGACTCCGCATAGAAAATGACCCAAGCCAAGAATTGAACCTGGGACCCTGGAGCTGTGAAACAATAGGACTAACCGCTGTGCTACCGTGCCACCCTACAGTGCATAATGTTGCACAAACTTCTATTACCTACTGGAATGTACAATCTAGGAGTGGGAGTAGACCACTTGATCCCTGCAGCCTGCTCTGCTCCATCATTTATAAGATCATGAAAGAGAAAATGCTGGAAAATCTCAGCATTTTCTCTTTCGTTTCAGATTCCAGCATCCGCAGTAGTTTGCTTTTATTTATAAGATCATGGCTGATCTGACTGTGGCCTCAACTCTGCTTTCCTATCTATTCCCATACTCTGACTCAGGCAGGAGCATCACCTTCCTGTGACGGAAATCACTGGGTGGGTAGAAGTGTGGAAACAAGTGGATGGGCAGAAAGATTTGTTTGCACAGCACCAGTTCTAACATGCTTCACTAATATTGAGGAACGGTGTGCAGGCCATACAGACAATGGCCTGTAGTGCTAGCCCTAGGAATCGATGAACAGGTTGAGAACTATTGACATGTTAAGATGCCAACTTAGCCTTGAAAAAAATTCTGACAAGCCCAACCGACTTACAGATCCAAATAATCAGAAGTCCAGGCAATAAATTGAGAAGTTCAGCTTTTGGATCCAAGGGACATATCATCCCCTGAAAGACACCTTTTCAAGTAGTTGTTTAATGGTCTTTTTCTTTTAGTCATGTATCTCCAAGACTAACACGAGTTTGGCAGTGGTGAATGTAAAATGACGCTTTGTAAACAAAGTTCTTCCCCTAGAAAGCACTGCTGTGATTTGAACTTCAGACCCCCAAATAAATTTCCTGATGAATTCCTTCAAATTAGTACCATCGGTTAGGATAAACAAGAAAAATCATATCATGTTATCATTCATTGCAAATATGGTCATGGCCACTGTGATTGTGCCCCAAGTGAAGCAACGCAACACTCCACAATGGACTAAAAATAATATTGAGCACTTCCTTCATGCCCCAGATTCTAGCCTAATTCAAATGTCTGCATCAGAGCTCTTTAAAGGCAACACTTTGATACGATAGCAAGTAGGGTAGAAGGCATAAATATATCAAAAACGATTGTATTGCAATAATATATCTCTTGCAAAGCTTATTAACTAAGGATAACAAAAGAGATTGTCATCTGTTAGGGGCTTCAAATAATATCCATCCTCCACATACCATAGAAACATAGTCCAGCAAATAATTTGCACAGAACATGAGCATGTACACGAGATTAATGTAGCATTATAAATAGGCAGTCCTTTCTCTTACACCAAACAGTACCCAAAATCTGCATTATTTTACCAGTTCCTTTTGAACTGAAACTAAAGTGAAATCTAACCATTTAACGCACTGACTCACTCCTCTTCTAAAACTGTACCCTTGCAGAGTCTCCTGGAAAAAATGGGTGGAAATGATGTCTGAAGGTTGCACATTATTTGATAAATGAAGACTCTGCCAGCAAGTTAATCTATTGCTTCATTATTCTGCATTCTCCAAAGACTGTGGCGCCAAAGTAGTGCAAAATTTGTGAGGATAGGCTATACTAGTAGATATTCCAGTATCAATCCAATCCGCCAAAGACGATGTCAATTGATTCAATGTAGATGGTATTATTTAATGAACATATGCATATCCATCCATGTGGCATTCATTAATGTACTAAACAACTAGTAAAGGAAAATGTCAAACAAACAGTTGTGAAATGGGCAAAATTAACCTTATCCTGTATCCTATGCAGGATGCCAGCAGTATAGGATTTGTCTTGGTCTTTGCACTGTAAGGAGCTTCAGGAATGATCAAAATTGTTTTCTGCAACAGCCAAAATTTAAGAATATTAAATAACATAAATACTATCCTTATATGGCATTAGTTAAAACAATTTTAAACTCAAATGAAAAGGGACAATTGAGATCTCATTTTAAAACGCCAGATGAGCGTTAAGGACCAACTTGCAAAACTCAAAAATCAAATGCATTTGATTCAAAATAATAGCCCACTGATGTGGGTCAGTGCCAAAGGTACCTACGGTGGAATTACAGTTCTCTCGGGGCACATTCTCTGTGATGAGTCTAGAATTACAAACGTGTGCCCTAACCTGCTGTACTTTCTTTACATCAGCTTTATTGCTGGATGTTTCCTGGACCAGCTTGGGAGAGCTTCAAGCTGGGAGAAGGAGGAAGAGTTGCAGAGAATTATGCTTCGGGTCAGCAGCCCACAGTGTTCCCATTGCCAGGTGATTTTACTGGAGATGGGTCAGCAACGACAGAGGCTACCTGCCCCGCAGCAGATGCTAGTCAACCTGCATGATTAACTGGATATTTGTGATTGGGAATGCTATTGGGATCGTCCTCACAGTGGCTGGTTTAACACAGTGGGCTAAACAGCTGGTTTGTAATGCAGAACAAGGCCAGCAGCGCGCATTCAATTCCCGTACCGGCCTCCCCGAACAGGCGCCAGAATGTGGCGATTTGGAGCTTTTCACAGTAACTTCATTGAAGCTTACTTGTGACAATACGCAATTATTATTATGGATGAGCCTCCCCACTGAGGCTCAAAATTGGCCAGTCCCTAAAAACAGCTTCCCAGCAACAGGTCTCAGGGCCCTCCTCTCAGGTCTCACAGCCATTAGTGGGCCACAGCAGCAGCCACTGGACATCCTGTGGAGGGATTTCCTCTTTGCAAGGATGGCCTGGCAGCTGCGCCATTGTCTTTTTCATTAAATTGAATAGCTCTTCAGAGGATGCCTCCACCTGGAGGAGTCCTTGCAGTCCTCATCCTGCAGCATCAGGCAGTGGGGCTGCCAAAGATACAGACCCTCTGATTGGCCTGCAAATTCAGGAGCCCACCAGTCAACCTTAATTGTAAGATAGACAGAGAGGCAGCCTCTTAATTGGCCACCTTCAGGAAGATCTCAAGAGGCCGGTGTGCCACTGTCAGTGCAGACTCAAGACCCAGATATGGTCCCAATACTCAGCTGTTTTTAAAGCCAAACATGTTTCCACCCTATATGGGAATTTTGTGAATGCAGGATTAGTCATTGATACGATCATGAAGTTCAAGGCACTTCCTATTAATTATAGCCTTGAATATTTTGTAAAGGTGCTTATAATCAGTAAACTGCTGTAAATTTCATTAAAAAAAACATAAAAATTGGGATCAACTCTGTTCAATTAACTATTTCTGAAAAGTGGCAGTGGATTTGATCCCAAATTATTGGTGACAGGAGCAGAGATCACAATCTTTTGGATGCGTGGGTGGAAATTTACTGATGCAGTGGAATAGTTCCTGAAATAACAGAATTAGGAAACCCAAGTGCAGCACTGACAACTTGCATTGCTCCTTTCTCATGTACATATTCCATGTCTGGTTCCCTCAGAACCCATCAAACTGAGCTGCATTCCTATACGATATGGGGGATGTTCAAAGGGAGGAAGGCTATTCGTGGTCATCAACAGTACAATTATCCCAAACATACATCCTGAAATATACATAAATTCTTCAATTTCTTCCTTGGATGCTGGGTTCTGCGTCATTACAAACCTGCAATTGATACAGACTTGGAAAATAATAGTTCTAAATTATGTACTTTTTTGTCTAATAAACATTCATGGTCTGGTGGCTTTCAAACAGAAGTTTATCCAATTTCATCTTGGTGGATTTTATTTATCTCACAATTAACTGTCCCTTTACCAAAGGCTGTTGATCTTGATGCTCTCTGGTGAATTGGTTTCTTTTACACCAAGTTAAACAAACTCAGTTCCTACAAAGAAGTATCAAAGTTACCAACCTTTAGGAAGTACAGCAAGTAGATTAGCGTCGATTTCTTTTGCTATCTTGGCAATTTCTCGGTCTTCGAATAAAAACTCCTTCTGGAAACTAAAACGAAAATAAGGCATCTTATTTTGATAGTACCTTCATATTCTGAATTCACCACCTGTGCCATCAAATCAGTTTTATCTTTGTAGACTTATGGTATCCAAAAGTAGTGGATTTGTTGATCTCAACAGATGAAAATGTCATAAATGGCCTCAGCACTCAAGAGGAAGAACTAAATAACTTACTCTGACACCAAACTTCAGCTTACCAACTAGTAACTCTTGCTGAAAGTGGTGTATTGCAATTGTGGAGGGCAGCAGCAATACTGGCAGCAGTACCTGTCAGGATTAAACTCCCTTATAATTGCTGTTAAGGCTTACACTTGAATAAATGACACTTGGACATGATATTAGAGTATCCTCTGCTCCTATGGTACCACACTAAGTGAGAAGCCAACAAGCATCCTGAGAAAACAATTTTTACTGATGCAAATATAATACTTTGTTGCAAATAGCAGAGGCAGTGTATGCACGAGTTAAATTTGACCAATATTTTACTGATGGAGCATCGTTTGGCATGTTTAGGTAATTCCAATTGCAGTATTAAGAAATACAGTATAACATAAATGCACTAACAAGCAATGATTGCAATTTTATACACAGTATGTTGGAAAAAGGCAGAAATTTTAAAATCATCATTAACCTCTTTCATCACACCTATTTAAGTCCTTTTCTGGAGACAGCTGCTAATCGTTAATTGCTAAGAATCGGCAAGCTCCCTTTCAATTCTGCAGCTAATCAGTATTCATTGTGCTTACTAATAACTCAACAAGCTACTCTTAATAAGCCAATGAATGCAGTAGATAACCGTTTTTAACCTAAAACTCATTGGTTACAGTGTACAATAAACTTGTGATTTCCCTACAGTACAACAACGACTACGCTTCAAAAGTACCTTGTTGACAATGAAACACTTTTGAACTTCCTGATGACATTGAAGGTGTTATATTTTACAAGTGGTTTTCTTTTCTTTCCTTTCAAAACAGGCTCTCTCTTCAAACTCTTCTCCATATCTGCAAATCACAAGCTCCCATAGCTTTTTGCACTCCAAAGACCCAATATTTGGAACGCTCTCTGAATTAATTCCCTTACTTAATGAGCCAACCTGGATTGAGGGTTACATATGATCTCAGTACTTTACAATACTAGTATCATTTCTGGGGTCCACACAGGAAACTAAATGAGAAAAGGAACTTTCGAACAGTTGACCAAAAATTGTGCTCGAGGAGTTAAATTGCTATTCTGTCAAGAACAGTTCAGTTTTCTATATAGAGACAGAGCTAAAGCCAGTGATGTGCAGAATGCGAGGCCATTAATGATTTGTGTGCCCAGGAAAACCACACAATGCAGAGTAACTGTCTGCTTGCATTTGAACATTTCTGAGCTTGAGGAGCAGTTGATACTCTGACATGTGGTTGAAGGATTCATTGAATTCTCAGTCCAAGAGGTGAGCACTATACAGGCAGAGAAAAGCAAGAGGGGAAAGGATGTAGGTAGCCATACATTGGAGTAGGAAGAGGGGATCAGAGGCAGGGTAAGAATCTGGTAACTGTTGGATTGTTAAACAAGCCTTTGTTACCTGTCATAATAGCAACTCAAGAGTAAAGGAGTCACAAAGAAAACCGTGGTGCCATTGTGCAAGCAGTTGCCTGAAGAGAGAAATGAAGAGCAGGAATAACCGTACATTGTATAGGCATACATATGTACTTTTTCAGTAGGGATTGAGAGTACATCCTTGGGTGTCAGGGTAGTGGATATCATGGAGAAGGTACAAAATAAATCAGAGGAAACAACACAGAAAAAGTCTGGCTCATCTTCAAATCAGCAATAAAGAAACAATAAAGGAACGAACGCAAGAGAGTTTGGAGACAGATTAATTATTAAGGATTTGAGAGCAGTCTCAGGATTAGTCTCAGTGTCACACAATAGTCTACATAAGAATACTAGTGTATGGTTATGATATCAAATTCACAATCAAAGGTGTTAAATTCAATTCAATAAAGCTGGCAATTTGTGAGTTGACACCACAAAATGTTTAAAACCTTTCAACCCGTTTGGTTGGAATAAAACAGTTGGTTTACTAATATCCTTCAGTTATGAGATTCTCCTACTCCTACTCAATCTGATCCACACCATATAAACTAAACTTAATACAATCTGAAGTGCCAGCCAACTTCTCAGAGCAATGAGGATAAACAATAAATGCAGCTTCACTAATATCATTCACATTCTGAGAACAAATTTTAAAAATAAGATAATGGGGTTTTTCTTTTCATTCAAGGGATGTGGGATTCGCTGGCTAGGCCAGCATTCTTGCCCATCCTCAATTGTCCCCGAGAAGGCAGTGCTGAGCCGCGAACCGCTAAAGTCCATGTGGTGTAACTACACAGTGCCGTTAGGGAAGGAGTTCCAAGATTTTGAATCCATGACATTGAAGGGATGGCGATATATTTCCAAGTCAGGATGGTGTATGACTTGAGGTCGATTTTCAAGGTGGTGGTCTTCCAATGTATCTGCTGCCCTTGTCCTTCTAGATGGTAGTGGTCGTGGGTTTGGAAGGTGCTGTCTGAGGAGTCTAAGTAAGTTCCAGGTTAGTCACATCTCCCAGAATCCACTGGGTATATGTCAAGCATCTTATGACTCCTGAAATTCAGGTAACGTTGTTGAACAATGCAGATCCAACTACTTGTGGTCTGGCCCGAGCTTTCCATCAAAATCCATGACCTGGCTATCCCTTACTGCCATCTTTCATAGTTTACGAGTAATTCACTGTCAGAGAGAACTAACTGGTTACTGGAAGCATACATTGGTGAATGTGGCCCCCAGCGTGGAAGATTTCACTCATGGGATGTGTGCATCACTGGTAAGACCAGCATTTATTGCACATCCCTAATTGCTCTAGAGAAGGTGGTGATGAGCTGCCTTCTTGAACTGCTGCAGTCTCTGTGGTGTATGCACACTGACAGTGCTGTTAGAAACGGAGTTCCAAGAATTTGATCCAGCAACAGGGAAGGAACGGTGATATTGTTCCAAGTCAGGATGATGCGTGGCTTGGAGGGAAAATTGCAGGGTTGGTGTTTCCACGTATCTGCTGCCCTGTTCTCCTCTGAGGTAGAGTGGTGGGTTGCTGCAGTGCATCTTTCAGATGGTACACACTGCTGCCACTGTGCATCATTGGTGGGTGGAGTGATGGTTTGTGGATGGGGTGCCAATCAAACAGGCAGCTTTGCTATCTGGATGGTGTCAAGCTTCTTGAACGCTGTTGGAGCTGCACTCATCCAGGCAAGGGGAGAGTATTCCTGACTCCTGACTTGTGGTTTGAAGATTGCGGGCAAACTTTGGGAGACAGGAGGCAAGTTACTCGCCACAGGATTCTTAGCCTCAGTATTTACATGGCTAGTCCAGTTCAGTTTCTGGTCAATGGCAACTTCCAAATGTTGATAGTGGGGAATTCAATGATAGTAATGTCATTGAAGTCAAGGGGCCTTCAATCCACGGCAGGAGATATTCTGAGGCCTTGTGAATGAATTTGGAACAGGAGTGGTTTTCTAAGGGCTTCTGTATGGCTGGCTTCAGCCATACAGAACTGCTCTGATGCCCTTGCTGAGGAGTGGGAAGAGTTCATGGAATACTTATGAAACAGGAATCATAACAATAATATGCACGATATATAAATTGAAGAACAAGCTATGCAAATGAAAAACAATAGAAAAGCCAACTTCAACAAGGTAAAATAGGGAACTTCAAAAGATCAGAAAAAAAAACCTCAGATCAGGAATATGGGAAAATACAGAAACAGCTAATTATTAAAGTAAGCCCAGATGGTGCTGCAACAAAAACTGGAGTTCCTCAGATTGGCAGGAGTAGTAAAATCAAAATGGCAGCTCTTTTGTAACACAACAGAACATCAAGTATCAAATGGGTATCAAAAATACAGAGGGGAAGCAAGGAAATAAGAAAGGCTGAGAGACATTACGAAGAAAGACTGGCAAGTAACAAAGGATCAATCATTGCTGATATTCTAGATTATAATGTACTTTGCATGGCAGGGAATGTATTTCACAAACGTTTGCTGTTTGATGTGCTGGACCGAGATAATGGAAAATGTGTGGAATTAAGTAAGGTAACAACCACTGATGAGAGAAGACCTTGATCTCGAGGTCAATGTCATTCAATAACCATGCCGTCAGTCAATGTAATTTCATCTCAAAGTGGGTTCTGACCCGCACTGTGAGAGACAATCCCATTTGCAGGCCGAGAGGAATGCATGTTTGGCTCGCGGTCAACATCTGATGACAGGGCTGGTATGTGCGGAGAGTGAATTTGGAGTTTTGCTGAGAGGATCAGTGCAAAGGGAGAAAATACATCGACCAACCCTGATGTCCAGGTCAAGGAGAAGCCATCCTGTTTCTTCAAGATATGCTTTCTATCATAGTCCAGGAAAGAACATGTATATCTAATGACGAAAACAAGTTCAGTTCAACCTTAATTGTAGAAAGACTTTGCACTTAAAAGGAACGGACAGCAAGGCAAACAAGTTGTCCACTTTCAGCAGGTGAAAGGCCAAAATATTTACGGTTCCAGGGAACAAAATTTATGCCACGATGCATTCTGAAATATCAATAAAATCTCCTTTCTCTGCTTGTTGATGTGATGGGCTGAGGCATTAACTCAATCTGCAAATACAGATTGATTCACTGATAAGGCGAGCATTTGGTCTAAAGTTTCAATTGCCTTAAAAGCCAGGTGGAGCATAAACATCCCTTACCATTTGCCTTGGAATTCCTTTCTTTCACCCAATCGGGATGCACATTCTTCATAATACTAAACACAGGAGTTGGCCTGTGGGGATCTCCCTGAAAAAAAGGTGCATATCTGTCCCCGTGAAGTAGATTTTGAAGATTCTTTGCAGCCTGAGCAAATTGAACTGAATAGCCTAGAGCATAGTAATAATAGTTGCAATAAGCCCCAGTATGTGTAAATATACGTGGACTGAGCTTATCGATTATAGTTTTCCAATGCTATCATTATAGCCCTCTAAGAAGGAAGCTATTAAGTCTCCAAGCATGATAAACTCTGCCCCAGGGCATGAACACCTCTGCCCGATGAGATAAAACTTTATTGCTAAAACGCTATTGTACCTGTTTCCACTTTATCTTTACAACTACGAGGTCATGTTGTAGCTCTAATGATTTTCCAAAAGCTTAACCAATATATGCTATAGGTCAACTACAGAACTGTCACCTGGAACAGTCCTCGATGGAGTTTCAGACAAACTAGTTGTCCAAATATATAAGTATAAAATAAAACTGAGAAATGCTGGAAAAACACTGCACCATCTGTGGAGAGTCTGTATAGTCCAAATACATAGATAAGTATGAATATGTTACAGATGCAGGCAAGTGGCAATTACTGAAAGGCACTTCATACTGACTCTTGAACTGTTCAACAGAAAGTTTATACTGGTACTTTAAACGTCGAAAATGAACACCCCACCCAGCTCCCTCCAAACAGACCACCCCCTCCATAAAAATTATCCCAACCAAAACTTCTCCCCAAAAATCTAAAGCATAACGGTAATAAGAACGAAAAGGTTTATCTGTCTGTTCCTCAACTGTGTTGTACACTTATGCTAGAGTGTGGGTGCGGAGTACACATTTTATATTGAAAGGGTGAACTTTAAAAATTTATGGTCCTGGCCAGGAACCATGCACCCACCACCCTGGTTACATTATCAGGAAATGACCAGCGCAAAGACCAAAAGAAAAATAAAGATGGCACATTTGTAATTGTTTAATACGTGCAGTCAGTGAGTAAGAACATGTTGTACATGTTCTCAAATCAGTGCTCACGAGTTAATCAGGCTGGATCTTTGGGATGAACACTAATGTACCAAGACCTAGTTTAAGGTACGTGCCCATCCATTGGGATGCTACTTTGTTTAGTGACAAGCTACATTTTGGAATGGCACAACAAGCTCGGCTCCGAATCTCAGTCCCTGGGTTTTCAGAGTGTCTTGTGTCGTAACCGATTTGCAGGCTTGGCCTGGTGAAGCAAAACGATGACAGCACTATGAGGTTTGAATAACAGTGGATTCTGTGCTTCCAAAAAAAGAACAATTTGCAAGATTAAAAATACCTGAAGATATACGAAGGAACATAAAACAAGTTTTTTAAAAACCTCCTTTTGCAACCTGGTAGCTGATTAACTGTTTGGTGGCAAAGCCTGCAATACAGATCTGCAGTCAGGGACTACGAGGCAATAGAGAAGATTAGGAGGTCAGTGCAGGAGGCGAGATCAAAGCTCAGTAATGGGGCAAGCGGGAGAGATTCGATGATGGCGAAGAGATTGTGGCAGCCAAAAGGGAAAATGCTTGAAAATCTCAGCAGGCCTGGCAGTATCTGTAGGGAGAGAAAAGAGCTAATGTTTCGAGTCCAGATAACCCTTAAAGGGTAATTTGCTTTTATGCAGAGATTGTGGCAGGTCTGCTTGAAGAGTCAGAGTTTGTTGGGAGGTGGGAAGAAGCACACCTGTCCCCTGCTAGTCCTGAAGCAGTGCTGGAGAAGCATGTATTCACTGGCAGCTCGGTCTCTCTTGATCTGTCGGGCTTACCAATCTCTGATAACATTTTAATGATAACAATGCCAAAATCTTAGCAACGCAGCCTCATTAACATACAATGATCACTAACCTAAAGTAAGGTAATCAGATTAAAGCCAGGGTGTTCACATTGGACTGGGATTGGATTTCACATTTTTTTTGCCAGTTTACCACCCCTTCCCCAATCTTGTTGGTGGAAGATAGAAAAATCCCCTCGGTAATTTTATAATACAATAACTTAGATCATTTGCATAATATGCAACAGATCTAACAGCACAATAGTTAAGATTATGGAGATGTTATATCTTGCTTTCCTTCAGATTATTCATAGCAACAGCAGATATACAAAGAACTACAGCACATGAACAGTCCCTTCGGCCCTCCAGGCCTGTGCCGATCATGATGCCTGTCTAAACTAAAACCTTCTGCACTTCCCGGGTCCATATCCCTCTATGCCCATCCTAGTCATGTATTTGTCAAGATGCCGGTTAAACATCGCTATCGTCCCTGCTTCCACCACCTCCACGGCAGTGAGTTCCAAGCACTCACCACCCTCTGTGTAAAAAAAAAACTTGCTCCGCACATCTCCACCAAACTTTGCCCCTCCCACCTTAAACCCATGTCCCCTAGTAATTGACTTTTCAACCCTGGTAAAAAGCATCTGATTATCCACTCTGTCCTTCCCCTTATAATTTTGTAAACCTTTATCAGGTCGCCCCACAAACTCTGTTGTTCCATTGAAAACAATCCGAGTTTATCCAAACTCTCCTCATAGCTAATACCCTCCAGACCAGACAACATCCTGGTAAACCTCATCTGTACTCTCCCCAAAGCATTCACATCCTTCTGGTAGTGTGGCGAACAGAATTGTACTCAATATTCCAAGTGTGGCCTAACTAAGGTTCTAAACATCTGTAGCATAATTTGCCAATTTTTAGATTCACTATATAATGCAGAAGATCTCCGGAACTCCATTTCCTTTCTGAGAGTTAGTTTACTTCTGTTAATGATATCAAGGGAAATGGGGAGTGGGAAAAAATGGTGTAAAAGGTGGATAATCAACTATCAAATGACTGAATGGCAGAGCAATTTGATGGGCCGAATGGCACACTCCTCTTCCTATTTCCTTTGTTCCTATGGAATCCATGGTAACTTAAGAAAACTGTCAACAAGTACAATGTGCTTTCAGTGACTGACAGTATCAATCAATTTTAAGCCATGCACGTCCACACACATGGGTGAGACCAGTCTAGGTTCAGGGAACTGCAGCCTCCTGGAGCCTCTGTGTGTTGGTCACACGGTTTCCAAATCAGTGAGAACCAAATCCCGAGTCCAAACACAGCAATACAGATTTTCTCCATGACCACCTTGTGACAGAATTGTAAATCCACTTATAAAGGACATGTTTGCGATTTGTGTAAACATGACAGCAGGCAGAGGACATCTTTGAGAGCTAACACAGTAATACCCATAATTAGATTTAATTTGGAGTCAATTTTCAAGAATAATTTCCAGGTACGGTGAGTGAGCTAGTAACAGGCGATTGGCCTCTGCTGTGACTTCACCTGGACCTGAATATAAATTTTAGCACGCAAAAAAGGGGGGAGATGGTGGTATAGTGGTATTACCACTGGACTAGTAAACCAGAGACCCAGAGTAATGCTCAAATCCCACCACTGACGATGGTGAAATTTGAATTCAATAAAAATCTGGAATTAAAAATTTGGTGATGACCATGAAACCATTGTCGATTGTCGTAAAAGCCCATCTGGTTCATTAATGTTCTTTAGGGAAGGAAATCTTCCATCCTTACCTGGTCTGCCTTACATGTGACTCCAGATCCACAGCAATGTGGTGGACTCTAAACTGCCGCCTCAAGGGCAACTAGGGATGGGCAATAAATGCTGGCACAGCCTGCGACACCCATGTCTCATGAATTAATAAAATAATGATGTGGAGATGCTGCGTTGGACTGGGGTGAGCACAGTGAGAAGTCTTACAACACCAGGTTAAAGTCCAACAGGTTTGTTTCAAACACTAGCTTTCGGAGCACTGCTCCTTCAACACTTGCTACATCCTGAGCGCAAGTTGAGAATATGGCCTCTATCTTGGTTTCCAGGTTGCGTCGTCTGCTGTAGAGCTGGCGTACAAGGTGGTTGAGGAGTGTGGGAGAGGTGTGATGGCAGAGTCTCTGTGCGTAGTCTGTGTTGTAGGTCGACTTGAGTGGGTTTGTGATCGGTAGTCCTTTTGGGATTTTGTCTGCTTTCTTGCATCTTTGTAGAAACTTAATGTCAGTGTCTATATGGGCGGTCTTCCTGGAGATCTTCTCCACTTTGAGCCGACAGTTTGCAGTGTCTATGGTAGCTATGATGTGGCGATGCGACTCGGCCAACGTTGTCTACCTCATATGCTGCAGGAAAGGATGTCCCGAAGTGTGGTACATTGGCATGATCATGCAGACGCTGCAGCAACGAATGAACGGACATCGCGCGACAATCGCCAGGCAGGAATGTTCCCTTCCAGTCGGGGAACACTGCAGCAGTCAAGGGCATTCAGCCTCTGATCTCTGTGTAAGCGTTCTCCAAAGCGGCCTTCAGGACGCCCGACAACGCAGAATCGCCGAGCAGAAACTTATAGCCAAGTTCCGCACACATGAGTACGGCCTCAACTGGGACCTGGGATTCATGTCGCATTACATTCACCCCCCACCATCTGGCCTGGGTTTGCGAAATCCTACCAACTGTCCTGGCTTGAGACTATTCACACCTCTTTAACCTGGGGTTACCCCTATCTCTGGATCTGTAAAGACTTAATTACCTGCAAATGCTCGCATTCTAAGCATTGTCTTGCACCTTTGAATTTGTCTCGATATATGTTTCTGGAACATACCTCTTCATTCACCTGAAGGAGGAGCAGTGCTCCGAAAGCTGGTGTTTGAAACAAACCTGTTGGTCTTTAACCTGGTGTTGTAAGACTTCTTAATAAAGCAAAACAATGGACTCCTTTGGACACCAGCAAGTTCACATTAGGATATACACAGAATTTGAAACCATTTGAAACTCCACGAAGCTCAATAGCTATGAGGAGAGAATTAACCAGACTTTGGGATCTCAATTTTAAAAAGATTGACTTAAGGAAATTCTGGATTCTTGGAAGAGCAAATTCTTCAGACTGTGATCTTTACCTTACAATCATAGCAGGAATTACATATGAAAGCATAGAATCCCTACTGTGCAGAAGGAGGCCATTCAGCGCATCGAGTCTACACGACCCTCCGAAAGACTATCCTACCTAAATTCATGCCCCCGCCCTATCCCTGTAACACCCCCCCCCCCCCCCCCCCCCACACTCTATCCCTGTAACCCTGCCATCCCACCTAACCTTGGGACTGTGGGAGGAAACTGGAGCACACTGGAGGAAACCCACACGTGCAAATTCCACTCAGCCACCCAAGGTCGGAATCGAACCCGGGACCCTGGCTCTGTAAGGCAGCAGTGCTAAACACTGTGTGACCCCAAGCAGTTGGGAATGACTGGGCTCAGTTACAAAGTTAACTCCAGTTTGATAAAGAACCATTTGACCAAGGTAGCAGAGAGCACCTAATGCCTGCAAAATCATACCACGGGGAAAAAAAGAGTGAATAACCTTGAGAGGAAATTGACAGAAACAAATGAGAAAACAACGTTAGTAAAATAAGGTATGTGGAAAAGATTCAAGAGGGTTCAGTTCATAAAAATGTAAATTTTGTACCTTGATATCCTCTTTTGAAATAGTATTCCTCTTCCAAGTCCAAGAGAATGTTCTGTCACCACCTCTGAAACAAAGAAAAATGCATCAAGTCTAATTCTTCCCTTCATTGCCTCATCATATTTCTGCTTTCCACCAGTAGCACTAAGTATTCTTTGCGTATGCAAGTAAAAACTTGAAGTCAAGCTTGGGATAAAATTAACAGTCTCCCCTTAAAGCAGTGGTCAATTCTATTGAATTAGCAAGAAGATGGTTTTCTATTATCCTGCTTTTCTTCCTCCGCACCCTTCCCTTACCTCGCAGCCCTGGCAGTCCTTTCATTAGCACTTAATATTCTATCACATTTAAAACCTTCATTTTCATTTAGATTTTCTATAACGAATACTGCGGGCTGCCCGATTTGACATTAATTCCATAGATACTTCAGATTTTTCTTTTGTGTTGAACATTCTATGTCATTCAAATTAATGAAAGTGATGTTTCACCTGCATGATTTTAATTGGTGTGAAAACAGTGTGCGAAAACATTGCAGCGGCTGAAGAACACTTGGATCTGGATTTTCCCGTCCCAGACTGGGCCAGTTAAAAAACAAAATCGGCTGCAACATTGCACAGCCTGAAGCCCCACCTCTTTTTCTGCTGTCCCCAAAACTCCCGAGGGTCTCCAAATCTTCCCGCACCAATTAGGAGTCCAATTAACAACACTGTGAGCTTATTTTAGCCGCTCTCCCACAACCTTTTCTAATTTTCCCCAGAGGGGTCAGAGGTTGCCCGGTGTATGGATGCAAGGACGCAGTCTGGGGCAAGTCATGGAGGCCAGAAGAGTTTTAAAAAGCAAAAATGTTTTTCAGAATTTGAAGGGCTCATCCCTGCGAAGTTAAAGCTGCAATAGCCCATCACGGGTCAGGGAAAGAGGCAGCAGGAAGAACCTTGCCAGATCCTGGCCAGAGGGTCAAGATCCTCCTGACATTGTGTGAGCATTAGAGCAGTGAGCAAGGCCGTTTGAATGCCAGCTGAGCACCAGGAAGCATTCAGCCGGGAATGGGTGCTACATCCTCAGCAATTGAAACCACTGAAGATGAGGAGCAGCAGGCTGCACAGGAAGGGCAGAACGCTGGGCATCAGAAGGAGCGACGAGAGGGACAAGGAGCACGAGGTAGAAGGAGACACTATCCTGACAAAAGGAACTAGGGGCAAGGGCAAAGAGACCCGTTGACGACTGAAAACCAGTGCCAAAGGAGACTGTAACTCTTGAAGCAGATGGTCACAGACATCTGCATCCTCGTTAGTACAGACCTCTATGGTATTTCATCAGTGGCTGCATACCATTGCATCATCCATGGGAGATGCTGTATGAAAATACAAATTAGGAGGAGTAGGTCAATGGGCCCTCAAACATGTCTTGCCATTCAATAAGATCATGTCTGATCAGATTATGGCTTCAACTCCACATTCCCGCCATCCCGATAATCTTTGACTCCTTTGTTAGTGAATAATCGATCTACCTTTGCTTCAAAATATTCATTGACCCTCCCTCCACCACTTTCCGGGGAAGACAGTTCCAAAGATTCATGACCCCAGAGGGGAAAAATTTATTCTCATCTCCATCATAAATGGGAGACCCTTCATATTTAAAATGCCCCCCTTGTTCTAATCTCTACCACAAGGAGAAATATCCTTTCAGTATCCTTCATGCCAAGTGCCCTCAGGATCCTGTCTGTTTTGTTGCTATTATCAATACTGTTGGTGAACCACAAGCCTTCCCTCATATCAATCAAATGATTACACAACCAGTTAGTTAGTCCAAAAGATGGTTTATTTACATACACAAGAGTTATCTCGACATGCAAACACAATATCTACTACGAGTTAAACTACACCTATCAGCTACAATAACCTATACTTCATTTCAGGGCGACCGGCACTGTGCAAATGGATAAGGCCTTTATCTGGATTTCACTTGGCTGGTTCGAAGAAAGCGTATCGGTCTCTGCTGGGCTCATCCGTCAGGCAGCGATCGTTGGTCTTGAACTTAGCTGGCTGTTCCTTCTACGATTGGGTTGGCACAGGCCGGATCCAAAAGAGACAGAACACATGGCTGTGTCCTCTTTTATCCCTCTGGGATTTTGCGCTCTTTGGGGCGGTCCTTAATCTTGGACCCAATAGTTTGACAGGGATCTGATCACCGTCTTCGATTTCGGCCAATAAAGGGGCGGGTGCCTTGGTAGCCATTGACCTTGGCAGTTGGGCTTTCTGAGTAAGGGGAGTGGCGCTGATCAGTCTGTGGCTGTACCAGTTGCTTGATTGGAGTTCTATTGTCCTGGGAAAATGGGCCATTAAAATGCAAACGAGCAGGGGTTTCGATTACCTGTGTTTCAGATACACATAGGCTCTGTATCTGTCCGAGTCCTGGGTTGGCCATAATCCCCATGGTCCTTTGCAGGTGGCCATCTTAGATGGCTACAGTTTCAAAAAGATCTTTCAATCTTCAAGACTCCAATGGACACAGATCCAATAGCTGGCCTCCAGCTAAATAACTCTGAGCCAAAGCACCTTAAAGCGCAGACAGATGCTTTCCCCAGTATCCAAAAGCCTCACATTCTGCATTCGTATCAATGCCTCCTCCTCCCACTAAAGCAGGGGCGGGCAAACTTTTCCGTGCAAGGGCCGCATTCAGAAATTCACAATTCACAAAGGGCCGCATAGTATATTAAGTAAAATAATTACTTCACCCGGTTATGATTCTGGGCGCCTCATATAGAACATAGAACAGTATAGCACAGAACAGGCCCTTCGGCCCTCGACGTTGTGCCAAGCAATGATCACCCTACTCAAGTCAACGTATCCACCCTATGCCAGTAAGTAACCCAACAGCCCCCCCACCCATTAACCTTTAAAAAAAAAATTTTTTTTTTTTAAATTTTTTTTTTTTTAATGACTTGGTGGGCCGCAGAAATACCTTTGGCGGGCCGCATGCGGCCCGCGGGCCGTAGTTTGCCCACCCCTGCACTAAAGGATACAATGCCTCTGACTCCTGTGTCATCATGCTTTCTTCTTCAGAACAACCAGCAGTCTCAGTGACAGCTACATTAGACGCCTGAAAACCACCTCCATTTCTGCCTCCGCTAGCTTTCAACTGACGGGTAAAACGTCTCCATATCAATTCACCCCTAGGAAAATCCAAAACTCGGAATAGATTTCTGACAAAAGCAGACCTGCCTCCTTTCACACCTCAAATGGGAAAACTTTGCCCTTGGAACTTTGCTCTTATTTTTAGCAGAGATTCAGAAAGGCAATTCAGTAAATTACATTTTATGGATTCAAAACAGAATTAGGATTTAGTTATCATGTAGTTGTAAGAACATAATTCTGAACTCGGGTTCAAAGTTCAGGACACAAATATTGGCCATTATTGGCTAAATTAACTCTCAGCTACAGCAACAGTTGGTGCTGATGCGTTATAATTAGCTGCAGTGGCCCCCTCAAAGTTGGGAGTGGAAAAGAAAAAGAACAAAGATGATTCAAGGTTACTGCTCATGATTAAATTTTTGTCCTCAACAGTAAAATAGCCTGTTGACATTTATTATGTAAACTAGAGTTGAGTTATGACATAGAGGAAAACGCGGAAGGAGGGGAATATGTGGAGGAGGGATAGAAGATGCAGGGGAGGGGGGGGGGGGGGGGGGGCGAAGATGCGGAGGGAGGGGGCGAAGACGCGGAGGGAGGGGGCGAAGACGCGGAGGGAGGGGGCGAAGACGCGGAGGGAGGGGGCGAAGACGCGGAGGGAGGGGGCGAAGACGCGGAGGGTGGGGGCGAAGACGCGGAGGGTGGGGGCGAAGACGCGGAGGGAGGGGGCGAAGACGCGGAGGGAGGGGGCGAAGACGCGGAGGGAGGGGGCGAAGACGCGGAGGGAGGGGGCGAAGACGCGGAGGGAGCGGGCGAAGACGCGGAGGGAGGGGGCGAAGACGCGGAGGGAGGGGGCGAAGACGCGGAGGGAGGGGGCGAAGACGCGGAGGGAGGGGGCGAAGACGCGGAGGGAGGGGGCAAAGACGCGGAGGGAGGGGGAAGACGCGGAGGGAGGAGACGAAGATGCGGAGGGAGGGGGCGAAGACACGGAGGGAGGGGGCGAAGACACGGAGGGAGGGGGCAAAGACGCGGAGGGAGGGGGCAAAGACGCAGAGGGAGGGGGCAAAGACACAGAGGGAGGGGGCAAAGACGCAGAGGGAGGGGGCAAAGACGCAGAGGGAGGGGGCAAAGACGCAGAGGGAGGGGGCAAAGACGCAGAGGGAGGGGACGAAGACGCGGAGGGAGGGGGCGAAGACGCGGAGGGAGGGAGCGAAGACGCGGAGGGAGGGGGCGAAGAGGAAGTCAAGGGGGAAAGGGAAGCCAAGGAAGACGAGGAATAAGAGGGAGGCAAAGGCAGATGGGGAAGTCAAGGAAGAAAGGGAAGTTGATGAAGATGAAGAGAAATGCGAGGAGACATTTGCATAAGATTGGAAAGGGGTTCAGGGCCACTAAGACCCTTAAAAAGAAAACAGGAGCAGCTTGGGAAAAGAGCCGCTGGGAAATGAAGTGAGTGTGTCGAGATCCACCAAAATAAATATTTGAATTTAGAATTTCATACAAAATTTAGAATGATCATTGTTATTGATATGGGGATTGACATTGCATTTGTCACTGAATATTGTTCATTGTTGGGTGTAAATCTGGGAGAAAATGAGAAAAAAGGAGCAGAATAAAAATATTTTAAAAAAATGTTTTTTAAATTATACCAAACCAAGGCGCACAAGTTTCAGATTAAACTTGCTGAAATATTCAAGTGGCAAGTTGTTATTCTCCATATGTGAGCTTAGTTAGTGAGTCAGTCGCTACTTGATTGTGGAGAGAATGATGGCCAAGCTCAAGCGGGTAGCAAAACAATGATAGATGAAATTCAGCATGGACAGGTGCAAAGTACAGCACATAGAATGAATAAATGGGCTACATCCTAGAATGATATTGAATAATTTTAGAATGAAGTGAAAAGTGATATTTGGAGGCCTTACACGCGCAGAGGCCCTGTGTGTATTTAGAGGCCTTACATACTCTGTGCAGTGAAATGAAAAATGAAAATCGCTTATTGTCACGAGTAGGCTTCAATGAAGTTACTGTGAAAAGCCCCTAGTCGCCACATTCCGGCGCCTGTTCGGGGAGGTCGGTACAATGACTGCAAAGCAGCAATTAACAAAGGCAATAAAAGTCGGAACTATACTGCCAAAAACATGCAAGTTCAAAAAAAAGTCAGACTCCCACGGTATATGCTTTGGTCAAACTGCACCACAGGTACATTTCTTGTTACAGACGCACACAAAATAGAACTTAAGAGCCCTGCAGAGAAGACGATGATCACTCACACCAGGGGACCGAGGTGCAAGGAGAGACTGAAAAAGAGTGAACCTCCCACTAGGTAGAAAACAGCATGGAACTGGTAGATGTAAAAATTGTTAAGAGGTGCAGGCGGTCTCAAACCAGCAAAATATTAATTGTGGACAGGTATCACCAAGTTCTATGAGGAACATGCAGATACTGTGATTGATGAGGAAATGTGTGTGTATATGTGTGTGTGTATATATGTGTGTATATATGTGTGTGGGGGGGGGGGGGGGGTGGAACGTAGATGGGTAGGAGGAGTGGCAGTAGGACGTTTCCAGGTACATGACCAAAGCGGGACAAATTTAGAGTACCCAATTTATTTTTTCCAATTATGCGTGGCCAATTCACCTACCTTGCACATCTTTTGGGTTGTGGGGGCGAAACCCACGCAAACATGGGGAGAATGTGCAAACTTCACACGGACAGTGACACAGAACCGGGATCGAGCCTGGGACCTCGGCGCCGTGAGACTGCAGTGCTACCACTGCGCGTGATACATAAAGCACATTACAGACAGGTACCTATTTAGTGTACAGGACTAAAGTAAATTCACCACTTCAGAAGAGGTATATTTATTTATGACATACCAGATACTGATGGAATTATTTTTTGAGAATTCCATGGACTTGAACACACAATCGGGCTGACCCATCTGAGGGAGTGTTGCGCAGTCTTTTGGATTGGACAGTAAACTGATCCTCCGTCCTTTTGAGTCGAGGCAAAATACCCCATGACATTTCTGAGAAGAAAAGCTGTAGAGCTCTCAGTGCCCTGGGCAACATTTAGTACTCAACCGATACCGAAAACGGATGATGTGCTTCAACGCAGGTTATAACAGAAAACTATCATGGGGGTGATCAGAAGATGGTCCCCGAGCCAGCAAAGGAGAAAGCAAACCTTGGATGCAATTTCAAAGTTTAGGGGGGAAAACAACTTGCATTCGTATGGTGTCTTTAATATAGAAGAATTTCCTAACATGTTTCACCTTTTCCTTATTCACCTATCAAAACTATTGAGCACCTTAATGCGATCTCCTCTTAACCTTCATGGTCTAAGGAGAACAACCCCTCTAGACTGAAGTCTTTTACCTCTGGTATCAGATGTAGCAAATCCCTTTTACACCATCCAAAAGGCCCTGATGCCCTTCCTGACATCTGGTGACCAGAATGAAACATAACATTCCAGTTGAGGCTTAACCAAAGTTTTAGAAAATTAAGCAACCTCCGAGCTTTTTGTGATAGATTCCTCCAGTCTGAAAACACCCACCATTCTCTGTTTTAGAGCAGAGTAGTGGGTGTGTTTCAGACTGGAGGAATATATTAATATCCCTGCATGGGGTCATGGACTTTAATTTTGCTAATGATAAAGTATCACACAATAGAATTAAATGCCTTTTGAAGGTCTATATCCACAGCATCAACTCCATTACCCTCATCCACCCTCTCCATGATTTTAAAGAGCACAATCAAATTACTCAAAACACAATTTGCCTCCAATAATGGACTGTTCAACCCGAATGTAGCTGGAGATCAACTTTGAAGACTAAAAGGGGAAGCGTATTAAGTATTTCATTGTATATTCAACACTGCCCACTCAGCTTGTAACACATTTGCATAGTTAAAAATAATTTATTGAATATTACTGGTTGCATCTTCAACACTAATATCCTGAATATTAATTGTCATAGTATTTTCAACAAATATAGCTGCAGGTTTAAACAAATAAAATGGAAGATAAAATAGCTGCAATGAATAGCATTTGCTCCAATACATATTTGATCACTGTGCTACGTAAAGAAACGAAGCAGCCGATTTGCACACAGCAAGATCCTTCAAATAGCAATGAGGAAATGACAAATGCAAACAGAGGTGGTTGTTGATGGTGCTGCAGCATAGTAGTGTGCCAGCATGTTACTCCACACAAGAACCACAGCTCAGGTTCCCACCTGATTCTGGCATTGCCGAGATAAAGGGCGGGATTCTCCGTCCCGCCAGCCCCGTTTTCCGGCAGCCGGCCAATGGGCTTTCCCATTATAGCCATCCCATGCCCTGCCTGCAAAGCGGAGGATCTTGCCGACGGGGAATCCCGCAGAAAGGTTTTCACTAGGAGCAGAAAACAAATTATTCTAGGCCACTCTCATATACATGGCATTTTGCCAAATGGGGACTGTAGTCATTTGGCTCTTCCCACCCTTCAACATCAGTAACCGAAAGGGAATATACTATCCCTCTAAAAAGAGAATCAAATTTGAGAAGGCATTAATGGCACAATCTATAGTATGTTTGTTTTATGTATCTATAGTGTGTTTGTTTTATGTATCATATGATATCAAAAAACAAAAAGGTCATATTTGAATTTATTCTGCAGTGGACCATTTATAATAATAATATCTTTAGTGTCAGAAGTAGGCTTACATTAACTCTGCAATTAAGTTACTGTGAAAAGCCCCTAGTCGCCACAATCCGGCGCCTGTTCGGGTACACAGAGAATTCAGAATGTCCAAATGACCTAACAGCACGTCTTTTGGGACTTGTGGGAGGAAACCCACGCAGACACGGGGGGAATGTGCAGACTCCACACAGAGTGGCCCAAGTCGGGAATCAAACCTGGCACCCTGGAGCTGTGAAGCAACAGTGCTAGCCACTGTGCTACCATGCCGCTGACTGGGTCACAGTTGGAACCAAAGAATATACAACTCGTGGATTGCTGTAACTCAACAGGCAGGGTTGTTATTTGTCTTGTGCCGGCAATCTCATAGGCTTAAATACAAAGACTGGGCCTCAAGGTTGTGCGCACCTGCCTCATGATGTCAGCAATGCTCACATGACTCACCTGTTAAAGGGGACATTGCCCCAACATAACATTCAATACATAAGAGAATGTGTCACTTGAAAATGAAAATAGTGTGCTTTCAAACCGTCCATGCATTCAAAGACTAATCTGCCAGGTTTGCATGTTATCTGCATTGCAGTTTAGTGTCACATGAAGATATTCCTTACATAACATCACTTAGTCTGGTGGTGACGTAGGCTTGTATATCATCTGCAATTCACATTTTGTGCATGGAAATAGAAACTGCATTAACAATTTTTTAACCAGGGCATGGATGCAGGGGCACTGAGAATCCTCTTCCCTTGGAGCGGAGGGTGGGGAAGGAAGAGAAGTGGACAGAACACACACAAACACACTTTGTATATGGCAGACACCTGATCTTGGTTACACTAATGAGGAAGCAGAGTGGATGGAGGGCTGGTACTGCTCAACTGGAATAGCGAAAATCACTTTTTCTACCATATGCTACCTAGCAGTCTGATACAAAGCAGCATCGCCAGAAGCTTGTTTGGGAGCAATTTGTCATCAAAACAGTGATATACGATACTGAAGCATCTAGGAGTGGAAAACCCGGGAGGAAAGAACATTAAACACATTAAGTGCAATGAAATATTTTCATATAAATTACATATGAACATCTGTTTAATGCATAGAGTTTCTTAGAGCACAGCTAAGGCATCCAGCTCCAACGTGCTGCAAGCTAATTTTACAAAATTAGATTTAAGTTTTTAAAGACTGACTTCTTTCAGTCTTTTAAAGGCTATATAACATACAAAATGCTTGTGCAAAATTAGACGGGACAGGAGTCTGGGACGTTTCACTGGTTTAGCAGCTGAATTTTGCCTGAAATTGGCCAAACCAAAACAAACGAATTGAGGAATGTCACACATTCATAAGACATGGGAGCAAAATTAGGCCATTTGGCCCATCGAGTCTGCTCCATGGCTGATCTCACTCTTGCCTTAACTCCACCATCCCTGCCCGTTCACCATAACCCTTCAACCCATTACCAATTAAAAATCTGTCCAACTCCTCCATAAACTTACTCACTGTCCCAGCATCCGCCGCACTCTGGGGTAGCGAATTCCACAGATTCACAACCCTTTGGGAGAAGTAGTTTGTCCTCAACTCTGGTTTTAAAATTGCTACCATTTATGCCAAGACTATGACTGCTCATTCATAGAAAGTTAAATCCAGTGAATAATAATTTCAGTGGAATATTGCACTAATTTGTGAGATAAACCTATTTTCAGAAGTATTTTTAAAATTTTGTTCATGGGATGTGGGCGTCACTGGCTGGGCCAGCATTTATTGCCCATCGCTGAGGGCATTTAAGAGTCAACCACATTGCTGTGGGTCTGGAGTCACTTATCGGCCAGCCCAGGTAAGGACGACAGATTTCATTCCCTGAAGGACATCAGTGAACCAGATGGTTCTTAATTCCAGATGTTTATTGAATTGAAATGGCACCATCTGCCATGGCGGGATTTGAACCTGGGTCCCCAGAGCATGACTCTGGGTCTCTGCATTACTAGTCCAGCGACAATACCAGGATGCCACTGCCTCCCCAAATTAATAAAATGGAACCACATTACTGTTCCTAAATATATCAAGGAACATTTTTAAAGAAAATGTATCTTTTAAAATTGCTTTCTAAAACGCTGCCTGATTGTCGTTGTTCATAGAAGTTTTATTGTTTGACGATATGCAAATACGCGAGTGGAAACTGTAGGGAGAAAAACACTTAAAACTAGTGCGAAAGTGTAATTTCAACCCATATTGCACCCAAAGCAGAAACTATCGACCACGGTATCATGTTTCGAATCAGCAATCACCCAAGGTAAGAACTGGACCTGGGTCTCTGGCACTGTGAGGCAGCAGTGCTAACCACTGTGCCACCCCACAGAGCTGACTAGATCACCAAACATTTATGCAAAAGAAAAGCCAATCCTGCCAGCTCGTTTCGGGAAAGCTAAGTCACAACTAGTAATTCTGCAATTTAGCTTTTTCCAAGTGCTGAACGGCGCTGCGCAAGATGTCCCAACTGCATTTCTACAGCCGACGCCTCCTTCCCGTGTTTACCAACTTAAGCAGTACCATCTCTTGCACAACACCTATTCTCTGAACAAAGCAGAAATTTAACATAGCAGCTTAACATAAGCACCGAGTAATTTTGTAGCAAAATTTCAGATCTTCACAATACGTTTGTTGTGGGTGAGCAATAGGGTCTTGCCCAATGTTTCCGCTAAGCTGCGCACATGAAAAGCCCATGCAGCAATCCTGAAGGAATGGTGCGGACTGATCAGAAGTCATTGTACCTCCATTCCTTCTTCTTTTAGATACCACACATGCAATGAGTGATACAAACAGGTGCCCACAAGAAAGAAAATTGAGAAAGGTCATTGCCCTCCTGTCAGAAATTTTTAGTTTCATGTCCAACTCCGGTTGCTTTGTACATTATTTAGTCTGCCATTCCAGTGTGATACTGAGGACATGCCGTCTTTCAGACGAGACATTAAAATGAGACACTGAGGTACCTTCTGCCCCCTCAGCCGGATGCACATGCTCATTAAAGAAAAGCAAGAGTTTTGCCAAGGGTCTTGGCCAATGTTCATCTCTCAACCACCATCACAAAAAAAAATATCTGGTCATTAGCTAATTGCTGTTTGCTTGGTGCATCAGCTGCAAAATGCCTGCCGCATTTCCTGCAACACCACAAAGACTACACTTGCAAAGTACTTCGTTGGCTGGAGTGTGTTTTGGGACATCTTTCGATTGTGAAAGGTGTTATACAAATGCAAATCTTTCATTTTCTTTTACTGCTGTTTTTTTGGCAACACCTTTAAAGGAGTTTAACCACGGAATATGGATACGTCTCAATTCTCAACCTCTGAATATTGTGAGAAAGAAAGGAAAAATTAAACCTTATGCAAACACACGAGTACTCTCCGTCACAAATACGTTAACAAAATATTACATACAGGTTGTATTAATACATGCAAAGATTCAGATTCATCAACAAGCTTACATTACTATGCACCAAAACTGTCCAGATGTTCACTTGCAGTACTTCAGTTGTCAACTGACACAAAACACAGTTAAGAAAAAAAACACATGGAAAAACACTTTTCTGTTCATCTTGGGATTTAGCTAAAAGTAGATTTGAATGGGTAGCAGCTTCTTTCCTCAAGCAATATGGTGGCCCAGATTTTTCTATCAGAATAACAATGATGCTAATGGTCACCGTTGGATCTGTGCAAGTGGCATAGCAACTTCAGGTGAAAGCAATTAGGAGTGCGATTAAATATGAAAATCCGTAAGTTCCTGCTGAGATGCACCTCCACTGTTTGCAAAAAAAAGTCATCTTTACTGCCCAGCTCACAGGTCAATGAACTGAACAAAATGAAGTCCCTCTCAGGGAGGCACAATGGACAGTGGTTAGCACTGCTGCCTCATGGCGCCTCAAACCCAAGTTTGATCGCGGCCCCTGTATGGGTGGAGTTTGTACATTATCCCAGTGTCTGCGTGGGGCTCACCCCCAAACCCAAGATGTGCAGACGTGCAAGGTAGGTGGGTTGGCCATGCTAAATTGTCCCTTAATTGGAGGGGGAAAAATTGGGTACTCTAAATTTCTTTTAAAAAAGAAAGTGAACTCCCTCTATTTGAATGGCAATTATGGATTAAACTCAACGGAAAGTCAGGGTTTAACAGTTTTGATCTGAACACCCTCTTCAATAACCTTTATGGCACTGAAAACAAACTATTAAAAGCGTGGAGTCTCATTCCTTCAGCTTTTAATTGTTATTAATTACATTTTCTTGCTTTATTTTTTCTTTGTCTCTTTTCTCCTCTTGCAATCCAATCTTTCTTTCCCTCTTTTATTTAGCTCCCTGTACCTTATTTGGCACTGAATGCACTATTCAAAGTTATACTACCTGGCTCAGATATTATCCTTTCATTTCACAATCCGCAGTCCAATTGGTTAAGAAGTTGTTTCGCACTCTCCCCCTTCCAGAGCTTCCAGTGCAAAACCTCATGGAAATTAAATGGCTATGGGACAGTCTAGATGATAGGCACAGTTTGTTTGTTAGGTATAGTACATACTGGTTCAGAATAGCCAGAAACCTGGGCACAAAAGCTAATTTCTGTACAATAAGTTTTTAGATTTATGGGAACACAATTTTAACAAAGTCAAACACTAGAATTCATCCAATATACGGCTATAGAACAAAATAACTCTTCCTTTCCTAATTTACATCTCAGATTATGCCTTGCTTCTAACTCCCAATTCAACCTCGATTGCCCATTCTTACAAAATTCCACTGATTTAACAGGCAACCAGTCCAAGGAACGGTGCAGAGTGGACAAAATGAATCAAAACCAAACTTTGATTAAGATCTTGGAAGGGGAAGGGTTTTGGCATCGACAACAAAATATGGCAAATCTATTATTGTAGAGACTAGGTATGTGCAAATATACATGCAGCAATATGCCCATACATAACATATATGTACTTACATACACAAACACATGTAGATAAATGCACAGATAGACTAGATGGATTCCAGAAAATGCTAATTGTCCTTCCGTTCAGCTGCTTTCTTTATAGCACTTTACACAATTTTCTGCTGAATTAATTGCCCCATTTTAGCGCAATAATAGATATTCCTTTCTTTAGAATAAACTGGCTTTGTGCAGAATTCAAGTAATGCGAGTAATACTTACATCTTATTCAACTCTCATTCATACACTGTACACAAAAGATAACTAATGCCCCTCCCCCTATTTCCACAAAAGCAGAGAGCAAACCTTTAATAAGACAAATGGATCTACAAACTCAGAATTAAACATTTGAAACAGAATTAGATACAAGGTATGCTCACTGCTGATAAAGCGTACGCCTAGATTTCTAAGTTAATGTATATGTCTATTGTTTCCTCGTGCCCTTGAGGAAGAGGGAGGGGAAGGCGAGAGAAATGAGAGAGAGAGAGAGAGGAGAGAATACAGGCAAGGGCACTTTAACGATGTTTGCTTCACAATACATTTTTCGTACTTACCTTGACTACAGTATGTCACTGTTCGTGCATAACCAGCAATCCACTGATTTCTGAACATATTTGCAGGATCCAACGTTTCAAGTGACAAGTAGTGGTTAATTTTATACCAGGCACAAAGCTAGGCCCGTCTGCACAGTAATGTGTGGGGAGTTTTCATCGAGCAGCACAGGACTGAAGCTTTCAAGCCAGCGACAGACGAGGGAATAGGCTCGGCAATAGGTTGCCGTTTACAGCAGCTCGCGCTGCTAATCAGATTACAAACAGAAATTAGGGTACAATGAAATGCTAAAACAGATTGGATGATAGAGATCAGGGGATTATAATAAACTACTGCAAATCTGTGGGCAAGTTACAACATATGTTACTGTACTGCAGCAGAAGAAAAATAGACACAGCCGCAACTTGAAGCTCGCCAAACAGAAAGAAACCATTTGCCTCTTAACGGACAAGAAAATCTTCTCAGCTCTAAGTAATCACAATCTGCAAGGAATGCACAACCACAACGCAATATCAGCTCAAAAGCAACCAGAGGATTGGTCCAGACTAATCGTAACATTATGCTGAACACTTTAGATGGCCAAGGCAAAGCCAAAATATTGAAATCACTACGATTTATGATGAACACGTGAGCTTCTTTTGTGGCAGACATACAAAAAGTAACAGATCTGCTGTTTGAGAAAGTACCAAAATATTTCTAACTCTAGACAGAAGGAGAGCTGAAGTGGAGGCTATAATTTTCCAAACACTTCAAACTGACAAGCCAATTACGTCAGTTTAATTCTTGAAATTATATCGGCATTTCAAAGTCACCCGCTCTGATTTTTAAGGTGCTTGGCATATTACATACATTAGGCAATAATAGATCCAAATCTCAGTGTTTAACATTTTTCAAAGTGAATTAAAATATTTTAGCTTATAATAAACAAACTTTGTATCTGTAGTTTTCAAAATTTAAGTTTGATAATATCTGCTGTCTTGAATTTTGAAATTGGGACAGTTGATTTGACAAATAATCTTAATGTTGAGATAGGCAATTTCGGCAGCACTTTAGGTTGGGAGCGGGGTCGAGGTGGATGCCGATCCGGGGCAGATGGATGCGAGATTTCGGGGATGCGAAGAGAGAGAGGGATGAAGGAGATGAAGGATTTGTTTTTGAAGGGGCAATTCGCAAGCTGGAGGAGTCGAGGGGGAAGTTTGGGTTTCCACAGGAGGAGGGTTTTGGGTATATGCAGGTGCCAGACTTTGCTTGAAAGGTTTTTCCGACATTTCCAATAGCGCCTGCCTCCTCGTTGTTGGAGATGGCGTTCTAGGTAATGGGATTGGAAGGTGGGGTCATCTCGGCAATTTATGGGAGGATTTTGGTGGAGGAGAAAGTGTCTCTAGAGGGAGTTATGGCCAGGTGGGAGGAGGAGTTGGGAATGGCGCTGGAGGAGGGACTGTAGTGTGAGGAGCTGCAGAGGGTGAATGGCTCAACCTCGTGCACGAGACTGGGGTTGATACAGTTGAAGGTAGTGCACAGGGTGCATTTGACAAGTCAAGGATGAGCCAGCTGTTCGAGGGGGTCGAGGATACTTGTGAATGGTGTGGGAGGGGCCCGGCTAATCATGTGTCCATGTTCTAGTCCTGCCCGAAGTTGAGAAATTTTGGGGGTCGTTTTTCAGCACAATGTCGGCGATCCTGCATGTGGATTTGGAGCCTGGTCGCCTGGGGCCAATATTTGGGGTGTCGGACCTATTGGAGTTGCAGATGGGAGCAGAGACAGATGTTTTAGCCTTCGCTTGGGTGATCGCTTGCAGGCTGTTTTTGTTGGGGTGGAGGTCAGCTTCTCCACCATGTGTGGCTGGGGGAATCTAATGGAGTTGTCACATCTTGAGAAGGTGATGAAGGGGTTTGTTCATTTTGAATTTAGGAGAGCTCGTCAATTGTTTGGGGGGGGGGAGGGAGAAAGAGAGATTGATGCAGGGTTTATTGTATTTGGGGGTGTAATGTCTTGATTTCTTTTGTAATTTATTAAATTATTAAAATGCTAAAAATTTGAATAAAAATACTTTTTAAAAAAATGCTCAGATAAAAAAAATGCTTAGATAGACAGTCAATGTTGGGAACAGCCTTCCTAAATGAAGATAGATAATAGGGCCTCTGGCGCAAATTCAAAGCCAACTCAAGCATACACCGGGAAGTGCCACTTCATCTGGAAAGAAACATTTATAGTACCTTGCACAACCTCAGGATGTCCTGAAAGCACTTCACACTTCCAAATAGAAGTACTTCATTGGCTTTGATTATGTTGATTTATAGATCAACATTGGCCAAAATACCAGGAATAACTCACCTGGTCTTCTTCCCAATGGAGGGATATTTATTTCCATCTAAGAAGGCACCTTTGGCAGTGCATTGGCACACCAGCCTAAATTTTGTGCTTATGTACATAGAGTGGAACTTAAATCCACAACCTTCTCATTTCAGGGCTAGAGTGTTACACTGAGCCACATAGGTAACTGAGTTACTAAGGGCTTAAGAACCTGCCTAATCTTCTATGATTTGCCACCATCAATTGAAACAAAGATCAAAATTATCTTTAATTCTCTAGTTTTGCATCATCTGGTACAATAACCAGGATTCTAAGTCGGACTGCAGGGATTACCGGAAGTTATGTCAAAACCCTTCCCAGTGTCAGAAGGCTAACTCGTGGATTGAATGAGCTCACAAGGAATCAGAAGCACCCATATGAAATTTCATATAATGGAAATGTGTCATTGTTAATACTCTTGTAAAACAAAAATGTCTTGCACTTAGAGCTCCTTTCACGACCTCAGGATATCCAAAAGAGGCTTACACAGAACATAACTGTGGTGATTTATAAACCTAGTAATTCACACTGTGTTCTATTATATGTATTGTGTCCTTGTGGGCTCTGTATACGAGCCGTTGCGCGGCTCTGCCCATAGGGGGAGATGAGTTTGTACTGGGCTCCACCCTTGGCTCCGCCCATGGCTCCTCCCACTAACCAGAAGTATAAAGCTTTGCAGTCGTGAGCCTGCTGCCAGTTCATCTCGTCGCAGGCAGCCTCTGTTGTAAGATTATTAAAACCACTGTTCACTTCCAATCACGTGCCTTGTGAATTGATGGTCACATCAATTTAATAATCTTAGGAAACTTGAAGAAAACTACTATGGAATCAGCCCTCAAACCTGACCGACTAGAACTCGACCCGGAGGCTGCAGAGGCGAAATAAATCTTTCTACACTGGCTCAGATGTTTCAAGGCCTACCTGGCTGAATCAAGCACTTCAGAAACTACGGAGGAGCAGAAACTCAGCCTACTGCACGCAAGGGTGAGCCACCGTATCTCTACTCAACTTAACAGTACTACCTCATATACGGAGGCCCTGGCCATGCTCGGTCGAATGTACGCGAGGCCCATCAACGAGGTCTACGCGCGCCACATTTTTATGACCCGCCGCCAGCGCCCCGCGGAGTCGATGAAAGAATTCCTGTGCGATTTAAAAGCTTTAGCTCGGGACTGCAATTATCAATCTGTATCAGCCGCCCAACATATGGAGCTCGCTGTCCGAGATGTACACGTGGCAGGGCTCAGGTCCAACTATGTGCGCCAGCGGTTGCTTGAAAAAGGGGCCCAGAACTTGGAGGACACTGTAGAGTTAGCTACAACTATGGAGGTCTCGTTCAGCAGCCTCACCTCGTTCCCCGTGGACCAAGCAACCCCATCGTGGGACCCCGACCAGCGACGGCCACAGGCCTGCGCCTCGCGGCCACCCACCCACTACGCAGTCCCAGTGTGCCATTTTTGTGGGCAGCCCCAACACCCACGGCAGCACTGCCCGGCCCGCAACGTGACCTGCAGCAGCTGTGGTCGCAAAGGACACTATGCCCGGGTCTGCCTGGCGAAGAAAACCCCCACTCCAAACTCTCCCGCAGCCCAGAACACTCGCTTCCCAAACTCGCAGGTCCGCAGGCCCCGAAATGCTGCAGCCTGTATGCCGACTCCGCCCCCACCTGACACGTGCGACTCGTGGGGGCCGCCACCTTAGCAATCCTCCTCCAAGCAGCTGGCAATGTGCGCCTTATGGGGGCCGCCATCTTGGACGCCATCCTCGCCGCCCGCCACGTGCGATCCACAGGGGCGGCCATCTTGGGATCCATCCTCTACAACCTCTGAAACTCACCTCGAAGACTACGACCTCAGCGGACAGTCATGACGGGGCCACTCCAGTACAACTGATCGAGCCGCTGACTACCCGCAACTCAGCGCGGTCACGTTGGACCAGTCACGTCCGAAACACCTCCACAACTCGATGATGAACGTTAAAATCAACGGGTACAGTACACCGTACCTCTTCGACTCCGGGAGCACCGAGAGCTTCGTACACCCAGATCTGGTAAGACACTGTTCGCTCCCTATTTTCCCTGCACGGCAAACTATCTCCCTCGCTTCGGGCTCACACTCTGTTCACCTCCAAGGGCGCACCGTCGTGACCCTAACGATTCAGGGCGCCAGCTACTCGAACTTCCAGCTATACGTACTCCCCGAACTCTGCGCCCCACTCTTACTGGGACTCAACTTCCAGTGTAACCTCAAAAGCCTCACACTCAGCTTCGGCGGGCCCCTACCTCCACTCACCATCTGTAGTCTAGCGACACTAAAAACCCGTAGCCACTCGCAGCAGGCGGTACAGCCTGCAGCACAGGGTGTTTATCAGAACCGAGGCCCATAGGGTCTTACGTGAGGGGGTCATAGAGGCCAATAACAGCCCCTGGAGAGCTCAGGTGGTGGTTGTCAAGACCGGGGGAAAATTCCGAATGGTAGTGGACTATAGCCAAACCATTAATCGGTTCATGCTCCTCGATACGTACCCCCTTCCCAGGATTGCAGACATGGTGAATCAGATCGCCCAGTACCGCATTTTCTCCACGGTGGATCTGAAGTCTGCATACCACCAGGTCCCAATCCGCCCGGAGGACTGCCACTACACAGTGTTCGAGGCAGATGGCCGCCTCTTCCATTTCCTCTGGGTTCCCTTTGGCGTCACGAATGGGGTCTCGGTGTTCCAACGAGCAATGGACCGAATGGTGGACCAGTACAGGCTGCGGGCCACGTTTCCATACTTGGATAACGTCACCATCTGCGGCCATGATCAGCAGGACCACGACGCTAACCTCCATCGATTTCTCCAAACTGCCCAGAAACTTTTCCTCACGTATAACACAGAGAAATGCGTTTTCCGCACGACCAGGCTAGCCATCCTTGGCTATGTCGTGGAAAACAGTCCTGGGCCCCGACCCGGACCGTATGCCCCCTCTTACAACTCCCTCGCCTCACTGTCCCAGGGCCCTCAAAAGGTGCCTGGGATTCTTCTCGTATTATGCCCAGTATGCGGACAAAGCCCACCCACTATTTAAGGCCACACTCTTTCCTCTGTCAGATGAGGCTCACCAGGCCTTCACCTGCATCAAGGGGGACATCGCCAAAGCGGCCATGTGGGCAGTGGATGAATCCGTCCCTTTTCAGGTAGAGAGCGGTGCCTCAGAGGTCGCTCTCGCAGCCACTCTAAATCAGGCAGGGAGACCAGTCGCCTTTTTCTCCCGAACCCTCTCCGCTTCGGAACTTCGACACTCCTCGGTCGAAAAGGAAGCACAAGCCATCGTGGAAGCTATACGTCACTGGAGGCACTACCTCGCAGGTAGGAGGATCACAGGAGGTTCACCCTCATCACCGACCAAAGATCGGTTGCTTGACGACTCACAAAAGGGGCAAAATTAAAATTGATAAAATCCGACGGTGGAGGATCGAACTCTCCACCTACAAGTACGATATCATGTACCGACCGGGGAAGCTCAACGAGCCTCCAGATGCCCTGTTCTGCGGCACGTGCGCCAGTGCGCAAGACGACTGCCTGAAAGCTAGCCACAATGACCTCTGCCACCCAGGGGTCACCCGGCTCGCCCACTACATCAAAGCCCAAAATCTGCCTTTCTCCACCGAGGAGGTAAAAGCCATCACCAGGGATTGCCCGATCTGCGCGGAGTGCAAACCGCACTTCTATAGACCAGACAGGGCCCACCTAATAAAGGCCTCCTGGCCCTTTGAACGCCTGAGCATCGGTTTCAAAGGGCCACTCCCCTCGACCAATCGGAATGTGTACTTCCTGAACGTCATCAACGAGTTCTCCCGCTTCCCCTTTGCTATCCCGTGCCCCGATATGACCTCCCACACAGTCATCAGAGTTCTGCACAGTATCTTCACCCTGTTCGGGTTCCCCAGCTACGTACACATCGACAGGGGTTCGTCCTTTATGAGCGACGAGCTGCGTCAACAACTGCTCGACAAGGGCATCGCCTCGAGCAGGACTACCAGCTACAACCCCAGGGGGAACGGGAAGGTGGAGAGGGAGAACGCGACGGTCTGGAAGACCATCCTACTGACCCTCCGGTTCAGGAATCTCCCGACCGCCCATTGGCAGGAGGTCCTCCCCGGCGCGCTTCATGCTATTAGGTCCCTCCTATGCACAGCCACCAACCAGACCCCTCACGAACGGCTATTTGTTTTTTCTAGGGGCACTACCACGGGGGTTTCGCTCCCAGCATGGTTGAAGATACCAGGCCCGGTTCTCCTCCGGAAGCACGTCCAGGCACGCAAAACTGACCCACTCACAGAAAGAGTGCTCCTACTCCACTCCAACCTCCAATACGCTTTCATCGAATACCCTGACGGCCGTCAGGACATTGTTTCCCTCCGGGACCTGGCGCCTGCAGGATCCAACTCCACCATCATGGCCGCCGAGGCACCCCTCACACTACACCCCACACAACCCTCCGCGCCCTGCGCCCCCGCACCTACAGGTTCACGGCCCGTGCTTTGCGCCCACGCGCCTATAGGTTTCCTACGCTCCCCATCGCCCGTCGAACCAGTCGGGTAAGAAGCTCGAACCGAATCACCCCCGGAGTCCACTATCATACCCTCACCAACTGTCACCACCCAGCCACCCGAAGAGGCTGTAACCCCGGTGCTTCGCCGATCCCAAAGGACGACTCGGCCCCCGGACCGGCTCAATTTGTAGACCCATCACCTCCGCCGGACTTGATTTTTTTTTTTTTTAAAAACAGGGGGTGAATATGGTGAATTATAAACCTAGTAATTCACACTGTGTTCTATTATTTGTATTGTGTCCTTGTGGGCTCTGCCCATAGGGGGTGATGAGGAGTTTGTACTGGGCTCCACCCGTGGCTCCGCCCATGGCTCCTCCCACTAACCGGAAGTATGAAGCTCTGCAGTCGTGAGCCTGCTGCCAGTTCATCTCGTTTCAGGCAGGCTCTGTTGTAAGATTATTAAAACCACTGTTCACTTCCAATCACGTGTCTTGTGAATTGATGGTCACATCAATAACATAGAACAGTGCAGCACAGAACAGGCCCTTCGGCCCTCAATGTTGCGCCGAGCATTGTCCGAAACCAAGATCAAGCTATCCAACTCCCTGTCATTCTGGTGTGCTCCATGTGCACTCCAATAACCGCTTGAAAGTTCCCTAAAGTGTCCGACTCCACTATCACAGCAGGCAGTCCATTCCACACCCTAACCACTCTCTGAGTAAAGAACCTACCTCGGACATCCCTCCTATATCTCCCACCCTGAATCTTATAGTTGTACCCCCTTGTAACAGCTACATCCACCCAAGGAAATAGTCTCTGAACGCCCACTCTATCTATCCCCCTCATCATCTTATAAACCTCCATTAAGTCGACTCTCATCCTCCTCCGCTCCAAAGAGAAAAGCCCCCTAGCTCCCTCAACCTTTCCTCATAAGACCTATCTTCCAAACCAGGCAGCATCCTGGTAAATCTCCTTTGCACCATTTCCAATGCTTCCACATCCTTCCTATAATGAGGTGACCAGAACTGCACACAATACTCCAAATGTGGTCTCACCAAAGTCATGTATAGTTGCAGCATAACCCCGCGGCTCTTAAACTCCAGCCCCCTGTTAATAAACGCTAACACACTATAGGCCTTCTTCATGGCTCTATCCACTTGAGTGGCAACCTTCAGAGATCTGTGGACATGAACCCCAAGATCTCTCTGTTCCCCCACATTCCTCAGAACCCTGCTGTTGACCCTGTAATGCGCATTCAAATTTTTTCTATCAAAATGAATCACCTCACACTTATCAGGGTTAAACTCCATCTGCCATTTTTCAGCCCAGCTCTGCATCCTATCAATGCCTACAACAGCCATCCACCTCATCCACTACTCCACCAATCTTGGTGTCATCAGCAAATTTACTGACCCACTCTTCAGCCCCCTCCTCCAAGTCATTGTTAAAAATCACAAATAGCAGAGGACCCAGCACTAATCCCTGCGATGCACAGCTGGTAACTGGTCTCCAGTCTGAAAATTTTCCATCCACCACCACCCTCTGTCTTCTATGTGATAGCCAGGTACTTATCCAATTGGCCAAATTTCCCTCTATCCCACACCTCCTTACTTTCTTCATGAGCCAACCATGGGGAACCTTATCAAACGCCTTACTAAAATCCATGTATACAACATCAACTGCTCTACCTTCATCTACACACTTAGTTACCTCCTCAAAGAATTCAATCAAATTTGTGAGGCAAGACTTACCCTTCATAAATCCGTGTTGACTATCCCGGATTAAGCTGCATCTTTCCAAATGGTCATAAATCCTATCCTTCAGGACCTTTTCCATTAACTTACCGACCACTGAAGTAAGACTAACTTGGCCAATAATTACCAGGGTCATTCCTGTTCCCTTTCTTGAACAGAGGAACAACATTCGCCACTCTCCAGTCCTCTGGCACTATCCCCGTGGACAGTGAGGACCCAAAGATCAAAGCCAAAGGCTCTGCAATCTCATCCCTTACCTCCCAAAGAATCCTTGGATATATCCCATCTGGCCCAGGGGACTTGTCGACCCTCAGGTTTTTCAAAATTGCTAATACATCCTTCCTCAGAACATCTATCTCCTCCAGCCTACCCACCTGTATTACACACTCATCCTCAAAAACATGGCACCTCACCTTGGTGAACACTGAAGAAAAGTATTCATTCAACGCTTCGCCGATTTCTTCTGACTCCATGCACAAGTTCCCACTACTGTCCTTGACCGGTCCTACCCTCACCCTGGTCATTCTTTTATTTCTCACATAAAAGAGTAAAAAGCCTTGGGATTTTCCTTGATCCGACCCGCCAAGGACTTCTCATGCCCCCTCCTAGCTCTCCTAAGCCCTTTTTTTTAAGCTCATTCCTTGCTATCTTGTAACCCTCAAGCGACCCAACTGAACCTTGTTTTCTCATCCTTACATACTCTTCCCTTTTCCTCTTGACAAGACATTCAACCTCTTTTGTGAACCATGGTTCCCTCACACGGCCATTTCCTCCCTGCCTGACAGGGACATACCAATCAAGGACACGCAGTATTTGTTCCTTGAACAAGCTCCACTTTTCATTTGTGCCTTTCCCTGACAGTTTCTGTTCCCATCTTATGCTCCCTAATTCTTGCCTAATCGCATCATAATTACCCCTCCCCCAATTATAAACCTTGCCCTGCTGTATGGCCCTATCCCTCTCCATTGCAATAGTGAAAGACACCAAATTGTGGTCACTATCTCCAAAGTGCTCTCCCATAAACAAATCTAACACTTGGCCCGGTTCATTACCCAGTACCAAATCCAATGTGGCCCCTCCTCTTGTCGGCCTATCCACATATTGTGTCAGGAAACCCTCTTGCACACACTGTACAAAAACTGTCCCATCCGAACTGTTTGACCTATAGAGGTTCCAATCAATATTTGGAAAGTTAAAGTCACCCATGACAACTACCCTGAGATCTCCACACCTATCCATAATCTGTTTTGCAATTTCTTCCTCCACATCTCTATTACTATTTGGGGGCCTATAGAAAACTCCTAACAATGTGATCGCTCCTTTCCTATTTCTAACTTAGGCCCATATTACCTCAGTAGGCAGATCCCCTTCGAACTGCCTTTCTGCAGGCGTTAAACTATTCTTGATTAACAATGCTACTCCTCCACCTCTTTTACCACCTTCCCTACTCTTACTGAAACATCTATACCCCGGAACTTCCAACAACCATTCCTGTCCCTGTTCCAACTATGTCTCCATAATGGCCACAACATTGTAGTCCCAAGTACCAATCCACGCTCCAAGTTCACCTACCTTATTCCGGATGCTCCTTGTACTGAAGTAGACACACTTTAACCCACCTTTCTGTCTGCCGGTACAGTCCTGCAACCTTGATACCCTCCTCAGTTCCTCACTACTCTCAACACTGGCTTCTGGACAACAGCTCGTTTTCCCAGCCCCCTGACAAATTATTTTAAACCCCCCCCCCCCCCCCCCCCCCCCCCCCTCCGGCTGAAGAGCCATAGCAAATTTCCCTCCCAGGATATTGGTGCCCCTCTGGTTCAGGTGCAAACCGTCCTGTCTGTACAGGTCCCACCTTCCCCAGAATGTGCTCCAATTATCCACGTACCTGAAACCCTCACTCCTACACCATCCCTGCAGTCACGTGTTTATCTACACTCTCTCCCTGTTCCTCACCTCACTAGCACGTGGCACCGGCAACAAACCAGAGATGACAACATGGTTTGTCCCGGCTCTCAGCTTCCACCCTAGCTCCCTAAATTCCGGTTTTAAATCCCCTTCCCTTCTCTTACCTATGTCGTTGGTACCGATGTGTACCACGACTTGTGGCTGTTTCCCCCTCCCCCTTAAGGATTCTGAAAACACGGTCCGAGATGTTACGGACCCTGGCACCCGGGAGGCAACATACCATCCGAGTCTCTTTTGCTGCCACAGAACCGTCTATCTGTCCCTCTAACTATCAAGTCCCCAATAACTATTGCTCTCCTGCTCTCCCTCCTTCCCTTCTGAGCCACAGTGGGTTCACTTCCCACAAATCAGCAGGGACACTGACGGCGTCCCTCACCTAAAACATTCTGCAGGAGGAACATTGCACTGCCTTCCCTGCCATCCCCTCTAGATAAAAAAATAAAAATAAAGAAAGAGCTTACCTCTTATTCACTCTACCCCTTAGGTTAAATTGGCTTGTAGCCAATTCAATACTTTTGAAGTGCAGTCACTTTGTGATGTAGGTAACGCAGTAGTCAATTTGTGCATAACAAGGTTCCACAAACAGCAATGTTATTAGATGTTGGTTGAGGGATAAATACTACAGAGATGTCCCCTCTTGTTCTTCAAATTAGACCACCTGGAAAGGTGAACACGGTGTCGGTTTAACATCTCATTCAAAACTGTTAGATTTCGTACCTTCCGAAGCAGGAACACGCTGTTTCTACTATTAAACGCATTCTTGGCGTGACTGCATTGAAGATGGGAGCTGCACCTTTCTACCAAGCTCATACTCAATAGTACTATTGTCAAAAGGTATCCAATAACCTGTTTTGGCAGGGAGAGATCCAGGATTCCCCCCCCCCCCCCCGCCACACTTTTCCCACCTCCCGAAACCAATATTTTAGAGAAGAAATATTTTAATCCCTTCAGTGTTGTGACTTCCAAGAACAGACATAAGACAGACTTTTTCATAGGTTTAAATTAAAAGGATAAACATTTATTTTCTCAAGACTCAAAACATAAATACAACAGGGCTCACTCATTCATGTGTTCCCACTGTCCATAGAAATAGTTTGATGAGCTAGGAAATTGCTAAACAATGGGGAATGTTTAGTATCCCATCAACATTCTAATTACAAGTAGTGTCTGAATATCCATTTTTGCATTTCTATCTCCATGAGGCAGGCATGTCTGTTGTTATTCTGAGCCAGTTTAACTGAAATGGGGAGGGGTGGCCATCAGCACATGGGAAAAGTAACTCAGATCTTAATGACTTTCCAAAAACATACAGAAGATCTCATGAATCCTTTGGAGTCCATCTTGACGAGGTAAATTGTTAATTTTCCATGCTGCTTTTTGAAAGTAAAATGTCCATCTTCTTCACCAGGCACATAACACATGTATAACAACCCACACCTCTGTACAGGTTGGTGAACCAGATCCTAATTCATCACCAGGTGCTCAAATGGACCACCTCGGCTTCTTTCATGAGTACAAGCCTGATATTCATATTTTATTGAGTAAAGGATATTTTACAAAATGGTCTCGTGTGGCGGCACGGTAGCACAGTGGTTAGCACTGTTGCTTCACAGAGCAAGGGACCCGGGTTCAATTCCCGGTTTGGGACACTGTCTACATGGAGTCTGCACGTGCTCCCAGTGTCTGCATGGGATTCCTCTGGGTGCTCCAGTTTCCTCCCAAAAGTCGTGCTTGTTAGGTGAATTGGACATTCCGAATTCTCCCTCAGTGTATCCAAACAGGTGCCGGAGTATGGCGACTAGGGGATTTTCACAGTAACTTCATTGCAGTGTTAATGTAAGCCTACTTGTGACACTAATTATTGTTATTGTATGGATTTAGATAATGGAGAGAAATACTTGGGCATCTGCCCTACCCAAGCATGCTTAAGAATACAGCATTAAGAATTTGCCTGACACTTGCAAGTGCAACTTGTGAAATGATCGAGTAGTTAAATAACAAGATTACTTCTGCAATTGAATTAGCTCGTTGTTTCTCTTGAAAACTTACAGAATTCGTAGGTTGAAGCCAAAACCATTAGTTGGGACATTGAAGACAAATGTTTTGGTATTTGCAAGCATCTATTATCATCTACTACTCAACTGAAATTAAAACATTGAATTTTGTAATAAAAACAAATTTCAAACTTGGGTTCATAGAACATACAGTGCAGAGGGAGGCCATTTGGCCCATCGAGTCTGCACTGACCCACTTAAACCCTCACTTCCACCCTATCTCCTCCTAACCTTTTTGATCACTAAGGGCAATTTATCATGGCCAATCCACCTAACCTGCACGTCTTTGGACTGTGGGAGGAAACTGGAGCACCCGGAGGAAACCCACGCAGACACGGGGAGAACGTTCCGCACAGACAGTGACCCAGCGGGGAATTGAACTTGGGACCCTGGTGCTGTGAAGCCACAGTGCTATCCACTTGTGCTACCGTGCTGCCCACTGATCGTTGAAACTAATCTGCTCTTAAAAAATCCTTAACTCTGTTATTACGAGCTGCACAGAGAAAGGGAATGAGAGAGGAAGGAGGAAACAATACCAACGAGAAAGGGAGGAACTATTCCTGTAGTGATGTGATAAATCTTCGGAGGCAATGTTTTTGCCCTTGTTAGTCTATTTGTCTGGAAACAATATACCTCAGAAGCTATTGGATGGATTACACTTAACCCTGTACACAGATAGGGTATGGCCCAAGGAAGAACTGATTAGTTGTCAATGGTACAAAACGTAAGTATTGCCAAAAAAGAGATGTATTGCTGAAGCTTTTCATCTTGCACTCATTAGGACAAATGCAAGAATGCCAAATTTCAGAAGCTCTCAACAATTTATATGACTTTATTTCGTGCCCCTTCACTTGTTACTTGTGCCATGCACAAATGTTTGTTATTTCTAAAGTCTGACAAGAGGGGCTGCACAGGCATTGCCCACAACCGATTCAGTGACATCCAATTCAAATCTGCTAGCCATTTTAGACACAGAAATACAGCTCTAAAATAGTTTCAATATGAGAAATGGATCAGTTATTTCTGAAAAATCATGTCTAGCAATGTTCTGACAATAGTTTCAGCCATGGCCAGTTGATAATACCCTTGCCTGAGTCAGAATGTTCTGGTTTCAAATTACACCACAGATTTTACCTGAAAGTAAAATCTTGTACCCTCATGCCATACCAGGGGAATGCCGTATGAACATAGATGCCATCTTTCAGATAAGATGTTAAACCAGGGTTAGGGTTAGGGTTAGGATCCTTAGGTGGACAGAAAAATAAATCCTATTTTGAAAATGAGCAGGGGAGTTATCCCCAAGGCCCTGACCAATATTTATCGTTTCAACATCACAAAACATTATCTGGTCATTACGACATTGCTGTTTTATGGAGGTTGTCGTGTGTGCAGGAATTGGCTGCTGCGTTTCCTACATTACAGCATTAACTAGACTTCATTGGCTTCAAGGCATTTTGGGTTATCCTAAGCACTTGAAAGTTACTATAAAAATGCAGATTCTTCTTAAACAAACACAAGATACAAGAATTGCTAGCATTTATAAAGTTAGAAAAAGTATGGCATCATGTGTCTGTCTGCTGCAAGTGTCTGCAGAAGAAAATAGTGGCCTTTGATTTTCGATTTCCCCCATTATCTGTGAACGTTTTGAATATTTAGTTCAATATAAAACTGCAGTTACCTCATCATTCATGCCCTCAGTGAGATTTTCTTCCCTCTCCTAAAGCAGTGTTCTTCAAACTTTTTTTCCGGGGACCCATTTTTATCGACCGGCCGACCTTCGCGACCCACGCTGGCCGACCTTCACGACCCAAGCCAGCCATCGTTCGCCACCCACGCCACCCGGACTTCGCGGCCCACCGTTTCACTTATCTTTAATGCGACAGGTGAGCCTCCTTGGACCTCACAATCTCACTTGCATTGTCATTTAATGTTACATTTCTGTATGAGTTGTTCATCAGAGGCCTGCCGCGGATTCTCCTGCGAAGCTCTCTCCAGATTCAGTTGTGAGATCCTGGTCTATTTGTGTCTCTGGCCCGCTCTTCCTTAGTCTAAAAAAATCCATCTTCAATTCTTCACACAGCCCTGTTGCTTGCTTGCTGTCAGCTACAAAACGGAGAAAGCTCTCCTCAGTAATTTCCCAGCCAGAGTATGTGACGTCAATGTACCGGGCACGTATCCTGCTCTCTGCTGCCGCTTCTGGCAGGAAGACAAATCGACTTTTAAAAAAAAATTCTGCTCCTGGAACAGCGCGCTGACGTACGGAAGAAGCGGTCTGCCCTGCTGGTCTCTGGGCCTACACACTGCTACATCCTGCTGAGGGGGCATGAATGCGCGGGACGGCCGGCATTTTTAAAAGCCAGTCATGGCCAGCATTTTTAAAAGCCAGTCGTGGCCGATGGGCACTTCTTCCTGTGCATGGGAAAGCCTCGACTGATCACTCCATGGGTTGGGACCCAGAGTTTGAAAATTACTGTCCTAGAGCACAGACAAGATTATTATATCTCAATCACCTATAATCAAGGCCAAAGAAGTTCCTCTTCTCAACGTTACATCTATATTTCTCCCCTCACTGTCTGCTTTCCTGAACTACATGCAGCAAGAGAGAGTTGAGGATGTTAATCAAAAGAGGACAATCTCAGGGTTAGTTAATTGGGAAGCATAGGAATTAAACAAGGGGCCATCTGGTCTGTGTAGTTTAGATCTACATTGTGCGATATTATTGACATTCAGGGTACAATAACATTTGCAATAGAACTAGCGAGGATGGACCTTATCCATGGATCCATGGACCTTATTCGTCCCAAAATTCTGTTAACAGTGGGCATTTTATGTCACTGTAACAATCATGTATTTAAAATAACATTACAGCACATGCATAGCAAGGGATGTCAGTGCCAGAGGATAGAGCACCTACTGCCAAGAAATCTTTAGTAGCAAATTTAACACTAGAACTGTTAATGTTTCATTTTCCCTGCATTACATATTTTATGCCCCGTGTACCCAGTTCAGAGTCAAATGATGTGCAACATTCAATGGTGTTGACAATAGGCCAAGACTGAACAAGCTGATATCCGCTGAAGATGACAATAAACTTCAATTCCATCAAATGGGATGATTTAAACCCAAGTCAATGAAAGGTCAATGTTGCAACCAAATAAACTGATCTCCCAGCAGTTGAGGAGTAATATGTCAGCTAAACTGCTGAAAAGTGTTCGATCCTGGTCCCGGGTCACTGTCTGTGCGGAGTCTGCACGTTCTCCCCATGTCTGCGTGGGTTTCCTCCCACAGTCCAAAGATGTGCAGGTTAGGTAGATTGGCCATGCTAAATTGCCCCTAGTGTCCAAAAATGTTGGGTGGGGTCACTGGGTTAAGGGGATGAGGTGGAGGTGTGGACTTAAGTGGGATGCTCTTTCCAGAGGCTGGTGCAGACTTGATGGGCCGAATGACCTCCTTCTGCACTGTAAATTCTATGATTCTATATGTGGTTAGGTGGATTGGCCACACAAAATTGCCCCTTAATTGAAAAAAATATATAATTGGGTACTCTGTTAAAAAACACACTCAAAGTGGAGGTCAAGGCACACTAGAACAGGTACATCATCCTTTAAAAGGATAAAGCGTCCTTTCCGTAAGGCAGTTTCATGGGCGATTATTAAAAAAGTCAGCATTGATAATGGTATCAGCATGGAAGCAGGTTTTTGTGATCAATTTTACAGCACATTTGCATTGCAGGGAAGTGATGCAAAGTGAACCTTTGTACACCACTCTCCTACATTGCTCACAACATCCTATTGTTGTAGTGAAATGCAAATATAGGTAGAAAAGGGGAATTTAAAAAAAACTAGTCCCATGCTGCATTTCTATTAGGGAAATGCTAATTTAGCTACTTCACGTTCAGACACTGTATCCGACTGCCATTGAGGTAATTTTCATGTATTTGTGGTATTTCCAGTGTTTCGGTGCAGCCTTGCAGTGGAACAGGGGCACTTGAAGAGATCGATTATGTGAAGTCATCAAACAAGCAGTGTAACATGCTCTACGTTTTGGTTGCACCTCCAAGACCTGCAGACTTATTATTACCACCACAGTAGTATTTACACAGGAGGAATGCTCTGCCTCAAAACAAAATCTGCAAAGTTAAAAATTCAAATAGAACAGTGATCGTTTTTTTCTGACCTCCTGATTGTGGGAACTATATAAACATCCACCAATCACCAGGAAAGACAGTGGCTGAGGGTGAAAGCTGCAACTGTACAGGTGTTCAACAACATCTTACTAAATCATTTCGAGAAGCAGCCGTACTGAAAAATAATCTCAATCAGGAGAGCTGGAATGTTGGACAATTAGCACACAAGTTTGCAGTGTGCGATTAATTGATACTGAAGCCTAAGTTTCCAATCAATATTTGAGTTTTGCGGATTTTAACCAGATAATCAGAAAGCCGCAAAGAGATCATATTTCAAGACTCATTAAGTTGTAATTTTAGCTTAGCATGCTAAGATAACAAGGTAGACACATGGAGGGTACACAATAAAAACCGATGATCTTACTAAATGGGTGCAAGGCATGCACTATAATTCTACTGCAAAAAAATAATGGAACAGTCAATGTTACTGTATGTTTGCATTGCAGCCTTGCACAAAAATGCTGACTCCGTTCATTACTTAATGAGGTTCTTCTAGCCAAGTGCACTACATCTCAATGAAGAATTCAGCTTTCACTACAGGCAAAGGTGAGACTGCCAATCCAGATGTATTTAGCTCAAACTGCATCAGCATAAAAGGCTTTCAATCAGGCAGAAATGAATGATTTGATTTAAATAGCATGAACAAGTTCTCATCTTTCTTCACGTCTGGGTTTTCAGTACCTCACTAATAAACCTAATTTCCATTCCTGCCCAAAGGCCTTCAATGTCATTTTGAGGCTTTACAATTTTGTTACATGTTCTGATTTTTATGTGCACTCTCCTAGATGAGTTTATTCCTAATCACCCAAATATCTAAATAACTTGCAGCAAACTCAGTCATTAAACAAAAACCCCCACCACTGTATTCAAGTTTCTGGTCCTCTCACACGCCCTCAGCCGGCTACAGTTTTTGAAGGCAGGTAGAATAGACAATGGACATACAGGAAAAAAAACACCCAGACCAATCAAACCTCCCTTCCAAACACAGTGGCCGGAATTCTCTGGTCGTCGGGATTCCGTTACCTGCTGACGATGCCCCCCCAACTCGGGTTTCCCGGCAGCATGGGTTGGCTTCAATGGGAAATCCCAATGACAAGCTGTGGGAGTAGAGAATCCCACTGACAAAGAACAGTGTGCCACTGAGGAACACTGGGGTTAGGGGGACTGGAAAAGCCAGCCCAATACAATTACATACATTTAGGCCCCAAATTTCCTGGAGGTTTTTGGCAAAACTTCGCTGTGACCTCAGCCAGTTTTAAGTTTAACCCTATTTAGATCAATTATGTCGATACATTCCACCACAATAAAGACAGAGTGTGTCAGTTTCCAGTATTTCTGGTATAAATTTAAACCTCAAATTTAAGGTGCAGCAAGACAGCATTTATCATTTCTTGTACATTGGTGATTTTTCTTAGTGTTTTTCTTAAAACTCTCCTCGCCGAGACCTGCACTGTATCTTCATATATCTCTGAAGTGTTTGTGATATCTGAATCTGTTACATTAAAACAGAAATATTTCCACAATTGCATCTTCATAAACATACCACGCCTGTGCATGGCATCGATTACTTCAAATTTTAAATTTCATGATATTAGTAAGAGAAAGATGGACAGGCCCCAATTGTTTAAGAAGATTTATGTGCATTTTATGCTAATTTTTATATTCCAATATTTACTAAAAAGGGTCCAAAAGTTGCTATCAGTTGGACCACTAAAGCTGGTGTAAATTTCGACGTAGTTCGGATTGAGCAACTTCTAGCCTATTACCTCTGGTGAGAGGTCAAAAATGGAGGAGAAACTTCCAGCCAATTCAGAAAAATCTATAGGAAATTCCTCTCCAACGTCCAAACATATTAAGAGTTCAAGGGGATCGTGATAGTTCTAATGACAGCTAATTAGCAACATATCCAATGTAAACTTTACTAGCCTGTGGCTTAGGCCATCAATACAGATTTATTAAATAGCAAATGACCATATGAATAAAAGTAATGCCACCTGTATATTTACAGCAGTAACGATTTACAAAATAGAAAACAGCGAGCAATTTTTGAACATCAACCTTTACGGGATGGTTTGTTAATTTGCAGTTACCTTTCTCCATTCAATCTGAAAAAGGTCAAGCATATTTTCCCAAAAAAAGGCCCGGATTTTGGAGTCAGCAGCGAAATGATGATGCTTGTTCTGATCGAGAAGAAAGCTGTCCACAAAGACTTAGTGAGATATGTGGCATCGATTACACCTTACCAAACATTAATTTAATTCTGCATAATTTTTGCCGTCAGTTATAAGGAATGTTGGGTCTCCACCAATCCACTGTGGCTTCAACTTACCAAAGCCACTTGGACAGCAACCCCCCCACCTCCGTTCCACCACAAAGGACAAGAGGAGCACTACGAAAACACCATCATTGCTAAGTTCCACTTAAGTCACATGCCATCACGATGCGGACATATTGTACCATCCTTTTAAATTCCTACAAATAGCATTGTGACAGTAACATCATCACAAGGATTGCAATGGTCCAAAATAGGTAACTGATATGGACCATTTGTGCTCCCTGCCAATGTTGACCACATGCAGAGATGTTTCCCCCCCCCCCCCCCAAAGTGCTACATAGAAATGTAGAAGACAAATAGGAAAAATAGCTTAAAATTTCCCTCAACTGTACGATCGTGAACTACTCAAAATTTAAAATCTGCAACCCATCCAACTCTTTCTTAGGTTGTAGTTATACTGCAGCCACTGGTCTGCAAACGATTTTGGTCAGCTTTGGTAAGGCCGGTGGCACAACTTGCATACAGAAGATTAAAACCATTTAACCAACACTATGGTACAGAGAGAAGGAAGTTCTCAGCCTGTAGACTTTGCTGCACATGCCGGATTCTGGAACTAATTTTTAGACACACTTTTCGAACATTAAAAAGACAATGTGAAGCCTGAGGGTCTTTAGCGAGGGTGTCCGGGTACTATAAATTGCTGCTTTATAAAAATGAAGACTGGAATGAGTTTGCTTTGGCTGCATCCTCACATCAATGCGAGAAGTGAGAGCAACTGCAATTACGCTGTTTACATATCAGACCCGAATGATGTTACACTGCCTTTTTGCACTGATGGATACCCGAAACCTGTTTTGCAGAGTGGCAGTAACAACAGCTTAAAGGAAAACAAAATACTGAACTCTAGAAGCAGGTCAGTCAGAATTGAGAAACCAAGTGAGGTTGATTTTATTTTGAAGGGTGGGAAAAGAACATGAATCAGAACAACTTCCAAGGAAATATCCTTGTTTTGAAACATTAGCATACTTTTCTGTTTCAAATAGGAACGGACTGGCTGCACAAGACCCGCTTCTGTTTCAGAGTTCTTAAATCTATAATAAATGAATATTGCACAAGAGGGCAGTAACAAAGATGCTGATGTTCATAATTCGGACTAGGCTATATTTTTATACATATAAACATTGCACAATTAATGCCGAATGAATTTAAATTTAAAATGCACTTCAATATTTCAAGATTCTGCCACTGTAAATCTTTAGCCATGGTTCTGATAGGTAGTGCTGGCTAATATTGGCAGCAGATTAATATCTATATTTCAGGCAGTGGTTATTTTGAATTACTAGACTGCATTTGTCAATATTCCCAAAAGATTTGAGCAGTGTTTTTACTCAGAAAATCCTAATAAACTGCAGAATACTCGGGAACCTGATTTACCAAATATGGCAACGGTTACAGGTAAAATTGGAGTAAATGCTTAAAACACAGTCACGTGTACACAGAGGACATGTTGTTCCCACATTCCCTCTCAAACACTATTTTAAAAGAACTTTGATGAAAAGATGGGCAACTGTGAGCAGATTTAATCATATCCCCAAAGAAACCTATCACTGGGCCATATCTCAGGAGTGTGTACAGTAAAGTTGTTGGCTCATGTTCAAGTTGTTACAGTCCTGCATAGCATGTCCCCAGACACCACTCTCTGCTGTCTACCCTAATAAGGTAATGTGAAAATTGACTGGCTGGCTTGAAGGCCACACACACCTCAGCTTACCAACAAGCACACTTCCACCAGATGATCCATCTTATGACAGATAAGAAGCCACCCAAATAGCCCGAGTTGGAAAGGTTCTGCGGTCCAGAACAGGCAGCCACAAGGTCGGATTTGAAATTAAAAGCATCCATGTAACTCAAAAGGCTTTGCCGAGTGTCAAACTGGAATACCTGGCCAAAATTGGTAGGAATTATTAAATACTTTTATTACTTGGGCTACCTTTGCAATACTTTGTTTAAAATCTTCCCCATTCAGTTACTTAGAACAAATTTAATGGAGAAGGTATCACTGAGGCAAGGTGCAATATTGAATGCATTATTCCCCACATGGCAATTTCCAATTTCAATCACTGCAAAACACGAACATTCCTCCCTCCTTCATGTCAGTCAGAAGCAGTGTTATGGGAGAGCTGGGAGTTGGCTCAATTGACCCTCACAACCAGCATCCCCTTTTTTGCAGCAGGAAGACCCTTAATTTTCTTTATAGAGCCACTCATGCATGGTAACTTAGAGGCCTACTCATCCACGACCTGCACATGAACTTCTGGCTTTGAAGAAACAATGCCCAGAACCTTGAGTCAGGTACAGTTGCAAGAGACAAGGCAACTTCCTATTTGTTTATCCATCAAATTTTATCTGTATTTGGAGAAAGGGAGCACAAAGACATCATCTATTCCTCTTGAGGGTCAGGGGTTGTTACATACACAAACCATATATCCTGCTCTGTATCAAATGTAAAAACGAAGTACAAGGCACAGTGGTTAGCACTGCTGCCACACAGCGCCAGGATCCGGGTTCAATTACGACCATGGGCGACGGTTTGCGTGTGGGGTTTGCACACTCTCCCCGTGTCTGTGTGGGTTTCCTTTGGGTGCTTCGGTTTCCTCCCACAGTCTACTCTTAAGAGCGTCGGTGCAGACTCGATGGGCCGAGTGCTTAACACTGTTGCTTCACAGCGCCAGGGTCCCAGGTTCGATTTCCGGCTTGGGTCACTGTCTGTGCGGAGACTGCACGTTCTCCCCGTGTCTGCGTGGATTTCTTCCAGGTGCAACGGTTTCCTCCCACAGTCCAAAGATGTGCAGGTTAGGTGGATTGGCCATGCTAAATTGCCCTTAGTGTCCAAAAACGTTAGGTGGGGTTACTCGGTTACGGGGATAGGGTGGGGGTGTGGGCTTAAGTAGGGTGTTCTTTCCAAGGGCCAGTGCAGACTTGATGGGCTGAATAGCCTCCTTCTTCATTGTAGGAATTCTATGAAATTAATTAATGGAGCACTATCAAAATAATCAAATGTCCCAAAGCACTTTGCAGAAACCACCTGAAACCCCCTCCACCCCATCCCACCCTGCCCTCCCTGACCACAAGCCAGACAAATAACTTAAACCTTGCTGAAGTGCTGAGAAACAATGAGACATTGGCAGAAAGGTCAACTTTCTCTGGCAGCAGGCAAAATAATAACACCAGAGAGGCAAACCCCTCCTGATGACCACAAAACAAATTGAAAAAGGCATGTTTCACACTAACACAAGGAAGCAACTAATCACCAACAGACATTGCCACAGTTTTCTAAAATCAGAAGCAGCCCTACTCAAGTGCGAGGCTGAAAAGGATGAGTTATGAAGTGTTCGCTAGCAAGACTTTTGTGGAGGTGTGGAAAATAAAGCTCACACAGTTTTCCATTGTGAAGACAACTTTCAATCTAATTAATCCTATTTATATCATCAAGAACAGAGGGAAACTTCATAGACATCACCACCATGTTCTCAGAGTTTGCACTGCTGCTTCTCAGCGCTAGGGATCCGGATTCAATTCCAGCCTGGGTGACCGTGTGGAGTTTGCAAGTTCTCCCAGTGTCTGCGTGGGTTTCCTCTGGGTGCTCCAGTATCCTCCCACAGTCCGAAGATGTTAGGTGGATTTGTTATGCTAAATTGCGCGTATTGTCCAAAAGGTTAGGTGTGGTTATGGAATGAAGAGCTTGTCGTATGAGGAACGGTCGAGAACTCTGGGTCTGTACTCGGAGTTTAGAAGGATGAGAGGGGATCTTATTGAAACTTACAAAGTACTGGGCCTGGATAGATTGGACGTGGAGAGGATGTTTCCACTTGTAGGAAAAACTAGAACCAGAGGACACCATCTCAGAATAAAGGGACGATCCTTTAAAACAGAGATGAGGAGGAATTTCTTCAGCCAGAGGGTGTGAATCTGTGGAACTCTTTGTCGCAGAAGGCGGTGGAGGCCAAATCACTGAGTGTCTTTAAGACAGAGACTGATAGGTTCTTGATTAATAAAGGGGATCAGGGGTTCTGGGGAGAAGGCAGGAGAATGGGGATGAGAAAATATCAGCCATGATTGAATGGCGGAAGAGGCTCGATTGGCCTAATTCTGCTCCTATGTCTTATGGATTACAGGAATAGGGCAAGGAGTGGGCCTTGGTAAGGTGTTCATTCAGGGGGTCGGTGTAGGCTCATTGGCCGAATGGCTTCCTTCTGCACTGTAGGGATTCTATGAAGTCCGTACGTCTCTTCTCATACGGGATCGAAACATTACTCTGTTTCTCGCTTCACCAGATGCTGCCAGACCTGCTGAGATTTTGAGGAATTTTCTGATTTTATTTCAGATTTCCAGCATCCACTGTATCTTGCTTTTATTACAGTGCTCTCATTTCCTGTAGTTTCTCAATGTCTCACAGACGCTTTCAAGTTATAGCATCCAGTACAAAAATCACCTTTTGGGTGGAGATGCAGTGGACTGAAGGAATAAATGTGGCAGAATGTTAAGAGCCCGAGAGATTTGCTGAACCTAGAATCTCAATTACATTCACCTGCCAATTAGCTCTTGTGGAACAAATGTTAGGGAGACATCAGGATCTTGCTGGAAAATCAGCTATGTGTGAACAATTTATGTTTATTAGCATGCAAATCGACCCGCAAACTCCGGGGATTAAGAAATACAACTTGCATTTGAATCTTCAGAACCTGTAGATCAATCCACATCGACCTGCCACTTGCGTGCCATAAATGTCAGCTTTCCCTTAGCCTTCCCATTATTTCCAAGAATTTCCTCTGTTTGCACATTAATTGTCCATTAAACATGCCACAAAAGGTTACGTTTAATAATTAAGATCACAAATAATTTTTCAAGCAATGCGCAATATCAGTCAACCTTTCTGGCCCAGAATTTAACAGTTTAAAGTCTCGCTCCTTCTGGTGACAATTTGTTCTTGGGAGATATTAAAAATGTTAAATTTAAAGTTGACATTTTTTTCTGAGTTTATTATCAATTAATCCAAACTCTCGTTTCTTCTTTGATTTCTATTTCTGTAATGGATTCGACTCTAATTCAAGCTCAGTCTTTGCCATTCCTTGGTTTCTTTGTCAATCCTTAAATCTCATTACTTAAGGAGATAGAGTTCACTAATGTCCCAAATGCCCAGTTGTACTCAGCATGCCCATATCTTTTTGTACTTCGAGCAAATTACACCACAATTCTTTTTTAGTTGAGGGTTGCAGAAGCAAAAATCCAAATTGAAAAAAATCAGAAATGCCACTTCACCATATGTTGGGTTGGAATGTCCAGTATTTGACTTCATAAAATCTCAGCAGAGCAACTGTGATTGCTATTTTTTTAACATTTAATAGTGCTTGATAAAAATTATACTCAACTGTCCATAATTGCATTAAGATTACTGCACTTGATAGGACTCTCAGGAGTGAATATTTAAAGTTGACTTTGCATCCGAACCGTTAACACAAATAAACAGGCCACCTTTTGCGACTTTCCAGTCATATTACTTAAACAAGACTCCTTCCCCACTCCTCGCAGATAATAAAAATGGTGAGGAAAATTGCAGGTTTTGCAAAATTCTCAAGCAGCTATATAATTATACCCAATCGCTTCCATTCAACCTTGGCTCCTTTTTATATCTAAAGGTTCTATTGTCAACATTTGCAAGTGAAAAAAGAAAAACAAACATCTGGCTTTTTTATCGTAATCAAAAAATATAGCACAGTGAAATATACTGATATTTTCAGACAATGACACAAGGTCACTCAATCAACCAATATCACACAAAATAACACATTAATAGACAGGAATACAAAGAAAATGCTCCTCCAAATGGAATGGTGAAATGCAATAAAAAAGCAGCAACACATATTAAAAGGGAACACAAGTCGAGGAGGTACAGGACTAAAAGACAACAGACGGAATCTAACGGAAAGTTTCTAAAGTGTAATTTGTGGCATGTTTTCCTGAGAGTTTCTCACAAATATCGAACAATACTTTGTCATTTTTTTGGGCCCTGGGATTTTCTCACTGGTTTAGCCCACACTTTTTAAAAATAAATTTAGAGTAGCCAATAACTTTTTTTTCTTTTTCCAATTAAGGGGCAATTTAGCGTTTCCAAACCACCTAATCGGCACATCTTTGGGTTGTGGGGGTGAAACCCACGCAGACATGGGGAGAATGTGCAAACTCCACACGGACAGTGACCCAGGGCCGGGATTCAAACCCGGGTCCTCAGCGCCGCAGTCCCAGTACTAACCACTGCGCCACATGCCGCCCTGTTTAGCCCACACTTATGGTCTGACTCAACTAATTGGGAATAAAATCCCATAACGAGCGCGTTTAGCCACGTGTTTCCCGACGCTTGCATCGCAGAGAAATACATGGCTATACAACGTGACTCGTGCTGTGGTAGGGGCTTCAGCGGGGAACACACGGGGAGGCCGCACATAGCCCCGTTTTGTACACTATTTTTAAATGGCGTCCTGATCTCCTGAGCCCCCCAAAGCGACCCCGCACCATTCCCTCCCCCCCAGCCGAAACGCACATTCGGAGGTCCCCGCACCATTCCCCCCCCCCACCAAAGACCCACCCCAACATCCACCTCAGGGCACCCCTGGCCTGATCGTGAGCACAAGCAAAAGTGCCATCTTGTCAGCGTGGCACTTCCAGGGTGCCAAGGTGACACCAGCATTGCCAGGCACCATCCTGCCCAAAGGGAATGCAGCTGGGGGCTTCAGAACCTCTGGGAGACCCCCACAAGTGCTGTTCCCATCTGGTCCCCATTTGTGGAGACCTTTAACGAATGGCGCTCGCCTGAGGTCACTGAGGCAAAGGGGATAAATCCCAAAACCTCAGGAATCTGCTCATTAGATTAAGGCTAGCTGTCTCACGCTAATGTGTAGATTTGTCAACAAAATGACACTGCCCACAATATCTTGGATCTCACGAGGTGTTGAGCGCCGGGTAAATCCCGGGAGCAGGCTCTCAGGGTCTCCTGGCTCTTATCGGTCACACTGCACCAAGTTGAGCTGCTTTTCAAACTGCGCATTTACAAACCTATTGGTTAAATCGCACCATGTGTGGCAGCAAGTGGAAACTACGGCGGGGCTTTCCGTTGCACGACCCGGCGAGACCGTTACCGTGATAAAACATTAACTGGCCCACTTAACAAAGCCCCAGGGGCTTCCCGCTGCAAATCATGGTCCCATCAGCTGATGCGCTTGCCAACCCCCTGCTAACCAGGGAGAACAGCACTTAAACCCATCCTGCACAGCAAACGACACCTGTACACCTTGGACCATCGCAGGCCTCATCCTCTGGGGCCCTCCCTGGGCCGATGGGCAGCCGGGTCCTCAAGGTGTGGGGCAGGGCCCTGCACATGGGTCGCTGCCTCAAGCCTCTGTCGACACTGCAGCCGCTATTTCCTCCAACGTTTGTCTGCCTGGCTTGCCAGCAGAACCACTCGGTCAAGTTCCACGGGGTCCAAGATATCATCCATCCTGTACAATAACTGCAAGGGATTGGTGAGGGTATGAGACTGACGATCAGCGGTGTCTTCCACCCTGAGACCCTCCAGTTCCTCCCCCACTCCCATTTGACTAGCCCTGCCCAGCACCTCCGGCTGCAGCGGGGGCCCCTGCACCCGGACCCCAGACACTTGCACACAACATTACCTGGACCGGGTGCTTGCCAATTCCCAATTATTTATGGCCTGCAGCCACGCAGCCAGAGGCGTTTGTGGTCTGTGGTATTTATGGGTGGGGAATGCGGGCCGGGGCTGGGGTTGGCCCCAGAACGGGATCACATGATCCAGTGGTTGGCATGGCTGCGTCTGGGCCGACACCTACCTGTGCAAACCAGTTATTCAAGCCTGCTCGGTGGATTTGAAATTTAGGGAATGGAAGGATAAAGGTTTAGAGAAAGAGAGAGACTTATTTTTTTAAAAAAATTTTTTAAAGGTCAGTTCACTAGCTTAGGGGAACTGAAAGAAAAATATGGGCTAACTCCAGGTGCGCAGCTGGGTCAAAGAGTACTTTTCAGCCTTTTCGATACAGCAGCCTTCTACCTTAATTGAGAAGACCTTATCCTCCTCTCGTTCAGAGGAGGCCAACACGTCGGGTATATACCGACAGCGGATGTTGGAGGAGGAGACGGGCTCTTTTGAGGGTGTGAAGGCGAAGTGGATGGAGGAGCTGGGTCCACTCTTAGAGGAGGTTTGGAGTGAGGCGTTGAGGAGGATGAACCCGACCTCATCCAGCTAAAAGTGGCGTTCCGGACTCACCTCACCAAGGCTAGACTGAGTCGGTTTTTTGAAGGGGTGGGTGATAGATCTGACTGCTATTTGGGTGGCCCAGTGCAACATGTGCACATGTTCTGGTCGTGTTCAATGCTATCAGACTTCTGGAGGTCCTTTTTTGAGACTATGTCGGCAATCCTGAACCTTGGGTTGGAGCCCTGCCCATTTGTGCTGATTTTTGGGTTGCAGTTGTGCAGGATCTCTGGACAGGAGCAGACGTCAGGCCTTTGCCTCACTGGTGGGAAGGAGGCAGATCCTCCTGGGCTGGAAGTCGACTATACCGCCAAGCGCCTCGGCATGGCTGGGTGACTTGATTAGGTTTTTACACCTCAAGAGTGTCAAGTTTACCCTGGAAGGGTCAGTGGAAGGATTTTACCGTAGATGGCAGCCATTTATAATGTACTTTAAAAAGTTGGTCAACATTAGCTGTTTGGGGGTGGGGGTGTTAGGGTGGGATTTAGTAAATAAGTTTTACTGTTTTAAGGGAAGGTGGGGAGTTGGGGGAGGGGACATTTACTGTTTAGCTGTTTTTGTATCTTTTGTATTAAAATTGTTAAAAATATTGGCAACAAAAAAATCTAACACCTCCTTTAATTTGCTCACTGTCCTAGCATCCATCGCACTCAGGGGTAGCGAATTCCACTTTGGGAGAGGTAGTTTCTCCTCATCTCAGTTTTAAATTTGCTACCCCTTAGCCTGAGACTATGACCTTTCGTTTAGAATGTCCCACAAGAGATAGCATCTGCTCCATGTCTACTCCAGCCATACCTTTTTTATCATCTCACAGACCTCCCTCAATTTAATCTCCCCACATTCTTCTAAATTCGAGAGAGTATAGGCCTAAACTGCTCAAATCTCTCCTCATACGACAAACCCCTCATCTCTGGAATCAATCTAGTCCACCTCATCAATGCTTTGGACAGTTGCAACAACACTTCCTTACCTTTATACTCGGAGAATAGCTCCAATTCTCTCCGGTTTTGAGGAGAGAAGAAAGATCTGCTCACTCCTCCAGGAAGCAACCTTGAGTTTCCATTTACCCTTGCATAAATTCAAATTCAATTTCACATATCTGGATATGTGTACCCGGAATCTTCCTGAGCCTTCTCGAGCTCAACCACATTGCACTTGAAAACGGTCAGATGACATTTTGTAGCCAGTTTTAAGGCGTGTTGCATTCATTTAAAGTGAAGTTTAGCTTTTTTTTCTCTACAAACATCTCCTGTAGCACAAGAAAGGAGACGGAATGCAAGGTCCTTGTCTAATGAGCACGAAGCTACCAGATTGTTGCAAAATCCCATCGAGTTCACTTAATTAACATCATTCTTACCTGGTCAGGCCGAGATGTGACTCTAGACCTCGAGCAACATGGTTGAATCAGACAAACACTCAGAATCACGACAGTGTAGAAGCAGGCCATTCGGCCGAACAAGTCTGCACCGAACCTCTGAAAGTGTACCTTACCTGGGCCCAATCCCCATCCCTACTCTGTAACCCCATAACCCTACCTAACTGTTGGACACTAAAGGGCAATTTAGCATGGACAATCCACCTGACCCACACATCTTTTGACTGTGGGCGGAAACCGAGCACCCGGCGAATACACACGCAGACACGGGGAGAATGTGCATACTCCACACAGTCACCCAAGTTCAGAATCAAAGCAGGTCCCAGATGCTGTGAGGCAGCAATGCTAACCACTGTGCCATTGCGCTGTCTTAAACCTAACCCACACATCTTTGGACTGTGGGAGGAAACCAGACCACCCGAGGAAACCCTCGCAGACATGGGGAGAATGTGCAAACTCCACACGGACAGTCACCCGAGGTTGGAATTGAATCCAGGTCCTTGGCGCTGAGGCAGAAGTGTTAACCACAGCCACCATGCCACTACTCGGTTGTATCAAACTGTTAAGGAAAAGTCAATTAACAGAACCGAGCATATCATTGACCTAGAACATACAAATGGCAAAGACATGCCCTGCAAAGCCTTTCCACCCTGAAAAGTGACTTCTCACTGACATCTAATAATAATAACCCTTTATTTTCACAAGTATGAAGTTACTGTGAAAAGCCCCTAGTCACCACATTCCGGTGCCTATTCGGGTAAGCTGGTACAGGAATCGAACCGGCGCTGATGGCCTTGTTCTGCAGTACAAACCAGCTGCCTAGCCCACTGAGCTAAACCAGCCCTCTTGTGCTAAAATAAGGAGGTGCTGAGCGACAAACTAAGCCAAGCAAAGCTGGACATAACCATTCTGACCAAATCACACTTCTCTACGAATGGCCCAGACTCCTCAATCACTGTGCCATGCCTGGGCATGTCCTGTCCCATCAGTCAGACAGACCACCTGAAGTGGCAGCCCAGTGGGCCACAGGCAGGAGGGAGTTACCTTGAGTGTCCTCAACAGTGATTCCAGATGCCATGAAGCTCATGACATAAGGTCAAACATGAGCAAGAAACCTCCTACTGATTACAGCCCATCTTTCTCCCTCAACTAATGAAATAATACTTTTCCATGTTGAACACCATTTGGTTTAAGCACCGAGGGCAGCAAGGGTACAGAACGTACTCTGGGTGGGAGACATCAACATATATCACCAAGAGTGGCTCGGTAGCACAGTGACTGACTGAAGGCCATATTGCCTGACTAGGTAACGTGAGGGGGGAAGCCTACACGGCCTCTTCCTCACCTATTCACTTGTCACAAATACATCGGTCCGTGACAATTTTGGTCGGAGTGACCACCGTACAGTCCTTCTGGAGACCAAGTCACCTTTTCGTACTGTGAAAATGCTTCATTATATTCTGTGGCATGACCTGACATCATGTGGCCTGTGATCACATAGCAAGTGATTAGAACATCAGAAGATCAAACGTTCCAAGTTGGAAACCTAAGTTTCACATCAATATGTTAACTGATGTTTGAAGTGCCTCAGAAAACAACTTGTTTATTGAGGCACGATCAATTGGACAAAGACGATAGTTGAATCCAACAGAGGCTTTAGTGCTACAAGATGTGTGGCCTCCCACAGCAGCTGGCGAAATGGCTGATAGCTGGAGGACACGCATATTTATACAGCCGGCAGAGCCTACCGGCAAACCTGTAGCACAGGTCCTACCGTACATCACCTAACACAGGTGCAACAGTAGTTTACCACATTCACCCCCTGTTGAAATCTAGTCCGGCGGGGGTGGTGAAGAACTATATACGAGTTAATATTTACAGTATTTGATCAAAAAAAATGTCTTCTGAAGTTTAGTGCCAGTTAGAGATTTAACCGGTCCGGTGCCTTGATGTTCCGCTGAGAGCGACGTAGCGGTGACGGCGATATTGGTGCTGGCCTGATGTTCGGCGACTCCGGGAGTGTGCCAAAATCCTCTTCATCCTCGGGCGTGGGCAGGAGAAGGACGGATGGTCCTGGTGGGGTTAATGCTGGGAGCGCCGGAGCAGGGGAGGGTGGCGCCTGGCCAGAGAGGTGGTTGTGTGTGGAACCTGCTGCTGCCAGGTCCGAGGGAGACAGTATCCTGGCAGCCATTGGGGCACCTCGGCCGTCAGGGGAAAGTGGGTGGACTGAATGAGTGGGCGGGCCGTGTCCGCATAGTTTTGGACCCACTGGCCGTAGTACGAGAAGAACCCCAGGCAGCGTTTGAGGACCTTGGGTCAGTGAGGGAGGGGAAGCTCCATGAGGGGGCACATGCGATCGGGATCAGGCCCCAGAACTCCTTTCTGGACCACATAGCCGAGTGTGGCTAAGCGGGTTGTGTTAAACACGCACTTCTCCTTGTTGTAGGTGAGGTTGAGGAGAATGGCGGTGCGGAGAAATTTGGCGAGGTTGGCATCGTGGTCCTGCTGGTCACGGCCGCAGATGGTGACGTTGTCTAGGTACGGGAAGATGGCCCGCAAACCGTACCGGTCAACCATTCGGTCCATCTCCCTTTGGAAGACCGAGACCTCGTTAGTGACGCTGAAGGGAACCCTGAGGAAGTGATAGAGGTGACCGTCTGCCTCGAAAGCGGTGTATGGACAGTCCGATTTACGAATGGGGAGCTGGTGGTAGGCAGATGTGAGGTCTACCGTTGAGAAGACCCGGTACTGTGCAGTCTGATTGACCATATCAGATATGCGTGGGAGGGGGTACGCGTCGAGCTGCGTGTACCAATTGATGGTCTGGCTGTCCATCACGACCATTGTGTTTCTGTACAGTTTTAACGGCTACCACTTGGGCTCTCCAGGGGCTGTTGCTGGCCTCGATGATGCCCTCCCGAAGCAGCCGCTGGACCTGATGAAGATCCTGTCCTGGGTGCTGTACCATCTGCTCCTGGTGGCAACGGGTTTGCAACCCGGGGTTAGATTGGCGAAGAGGGAAGGCGGATCCACCTTTAGAGTTGCGAGGCCGCACACAGCGAGGGGTGGTAGGTGCCCGCCGAATTTGAAGGTTAGGCTCTGGAGATTGCACAGGAGGTCAAGGCCGAGGAGCAGGGCAGCGCAGAGGTCAGGGAGGACGTAGAGGCGGATGCCGTTGAAGTCTACGCCTTGGACCATGAGTGTGGCCGTACAGTACCCCCGGATAGCGACAGAATGGGATCTGGAGGCCAGGGAAATTCTTTGATAGGCGGGGTGTACCATGAGGGAGCAGCGCCTTCCCGTATCTGTGTGTATGAAGCTTTCGGTGCTCCTGGAGTCCAGCAAGCAGAAGGTCACATGGCCGTTGATTTTCACACTGGTCGATGCGGTGGCCAGGTTGTGCGGACGAGACTGGTCGATCGTTACTGAGTCGTGGTCGGTCGTCGCGGACGCCGGATGATGGGGAGCCTGGGGAGCCCAGATCCTGGAATGCTGCCGATGTCCATGTCCCGTGGGGAGACAAGATTGCGGCGCCTTAAGATAATGCGGGGAACAAAATGGCGGCGCCCATGGGACGCATGTTGCGGGGGTTGGACAAGATTGCGGTGCCCATGGGCCGCATGTGGACTGGGTGGGTGAAGATGGCGGCGCCCACTGGCCGCGCATGGTCCGGGGAGATGCAGATGGCGGCGCTCATTGTGTGTAGACTAGAGGCGTGGGGGCGATAGCGGCAACTGCGCGGGCCTGGCACACCGCGAAGTGCCCCTTTTTGCCGCAAGCCTTGCAAAGGGCAGCGCGGGCCGGGCAGCGTTGGCGATGGTGCTTCTGCTGGCCGCAGAAGTAACATCGGGGACCCCCGGGCTGTCGTGTGGCGCAGGCATACTGGCTGGGTAAGGCCCCCGCTGGGGCGGGCGTCTCTGAGGTCGCGAGGCCGGTTGGGTGGGCCGTACGGCTGGCGGGGTCGGCCTGAATGTTACGTGAGGCAACCGTCATGGAGAGTGCTAGCTTCTTTGTCTCAGCTAGGTCAAGTGTGGCCCCTTCCAACAGTCTCTGGCGTACGAGGTCCGACCCAATCCCCGTTACGAACGCATCGCGCATAAGGTTGGAATGTTCGGTGGCCGTAACGGCCTGACAGTCACAGTCCTGGACGAGTGGGATTAGGGCCCGCCTGAAGTCTGCTATGGACTCACCAGAGAGTTGAGAGCAAGTGGTGAGTACGTGCCTGGCGAAGAGCGTGTTCGTTTTCTGTGCGTCGTTTTCTTTGAGTGCCATGGCGTCGGCGTAATTCGGGGTATCCTGGATCAGCGGAAACACGTTGGAGCTCAATCTAGAGTCCAGGATCTGTATTTTCTGAGCTCCGGAACAGGGGTAGGCCTCGAAGCAAGCTAGCCAGTGATTAAAGTCCTTTTTGGCGTCGCTTGATTGCGGATCAAGCTGCAGGCGATGTGGTTTGATTCAGAGGTCCATCTTTTAGAAAATCTTATCGCAATAAATTGAGGCACGATCAATTGGACAAAGATGATAGTTGAATCCAACAGAGGCTTTATTGCTATAAGATGTGTGGCCTCCCACAGCAGCTGCAAAATGGCAGAGACTACCGGCGAACCTGTAATACAGGTCCTACCGTACATCACCTAATACAGGTGCAACAGTAGTTTACCATATTTATAATACAACAACATGGACTGTAGTGGTTCAAGACCACCACTTGGGATGGGCAAAGAAGCAACCAGACGGGTTTCAAATTACTACTGAGCCCAAACCCAACAAATGATTTCGACAAGAATCCCAGTCACCAGGCTGACGTGTTTAGCCAAAGTTGGGTTGGCACTGTGCCAACAACCTTGCGCAAGTTTATATTCCCAGCAATTATACTTTCTTGGACTATTCTTAATATTACAATACGCTTGGGCAGTATAAAGCAATACATTAAAAACTTATTGAACTCTTACATCACTTGTGAAATGTTGTAACCCACACTCACTACTGCGTTTGTTGTGATAATACACTTTAGAGTACATTCCAAATTTGACTCTTGAGTATTCCCTCACCGGCCATGCCACTGCAGACAGGAGACTGAAAATAACCAATTAAATCGATTTCTGAAACCACAAGCATAATTACCAAACCTGTTGTTAATTAATGCGTTTGAACGTCTACTTAACTTCAAGCTTCCATTTTATAGTTAGGTACCCAATTTCTTTTTCCAATTAAGGGCCCGGGACCCCGGGAGGAGCCGGAGGAGATCCCGCCCGTTGATGATCCTGGTGGCGGGATCAAGGCAGGCCCTGGGTTGGTTGGTGGGCCCATGTCGCCTGCCGCACTCAGTGTGTTGGACGATTCGGGCCCGGAGGGTGACTGTCTGAAGGTTGTCAGCCGCCGAGTGTCGGGAGCGGAGGGCGCTCATGAGTTCTCTTCAGTGGGGTGCAGGGCTCACTCGTGCCAGACACTTTCGCCCCTCACCTCCTCTGTGTGACTCCCGGAATCTGGCACATTATAAGTGAAGGTTCTTTTGTTCTTTCTGCCTCAGTAGATAGTTCAGGCAGTGTCCTACTGCCCCCACCACCCACCAACACCCCAACTCCCACCCTCCCACTTCCTTTCCTTTCTGTTGGTACAGAGGAGAGGGTATCTGGTCTCCCCAGCACAAAGTTAGTGTGTGTGTCCAGTTTGTTTTAGTACAACTGTGTTGTGAACTGTTTTAATAATCAGAGTATCCTACCACCCCCCCCCCCCCCCCCCCACCCTGTACGTTGGTACTGAGGGGAGGGTATCCTGTTTCTCCAACACAAAATTAGTGTTTGGCCTTGTATATATTTTTTACTGTTTTAATAAAAAGATATGGCCAATCCACCTACCCTGCACATCTTTGGGTCGAGTCGAGACCCAGGCAGACACGGGGAGAATGTGCAAACTCCATTTGGGGCTGGGATCGAACCCAGGTCCTCGGCGCCGTGAGGCAGCAGTGCTAACCACTGCGCCGCCGTGCCGTCCCAGTTCATAAATTTATACGTGCTTACATATGTCCTCTGAAATTACCTAGTAAGGCACTGGGTTGTATTCAACTGCTACGAAAGCACAAAAAAGGCACTCGGGTGTACCTACACCTCAAAGACTGCAGCGGTTCCAAAAGTCAACTCAGCACCAACTTCTGAAGGGCAACTAGGTGTGGGCAATAGAAGCTGGCCTAACCAGCGATACCCATATATATATATATGTGTATTTGTGGTCTGAGCACCAGACATACGAGAAGCACCTGGATTAATATGGACAACAACTTGTATGTTTTCCTTCCCTTGTAGTTAACTTTATCATCTTTATTATATAATTCACCAATGTCACCTTGAATATACTTGCCAGACAACAGTAAAGCAAATACTTTCCACAATGAAGCATAAATGCTTTTGGGTTTAAGGCAATAATTCAATCAAACAGCTCTGTCAAAATGGAGCTTTGAAAAGGCTTAATAACATCCAGTACAATGAATTGCACACGATTCATACACACCAATAGTGTGGGAAAGGCACCTGCTTAGATTTATCAAGGTTATATTCCATTTCCTGCCAAAGTTTCATCAGACATAAATTCCCATCAAACACATCTTGCCATATGGTTTCAGGAACATTGTTCGAAATCAGCATGCCCCCTAGCAACTCGGTGCTAAAGAACTTTTCCTCAAGCCTCAAGGGCAACAGTTGGCAGCTGAACAATTGCATCTATCTAAATGTAGCGTTATTTGGTGACTCCAAAAAGTAAATGCATAATAGTTATACAGCTGCCAGCAGTCAAAAGAGAAATCCCCAACACTACATTATAGAGAACGTGAGGAAATGAAGGGAGAGAGAGAGAGAAAGGAATGAGAGAAGAGAGGAAGAAGGCAGGTATTTTTACACAGCAAGTCCCTGTAAATAGCAATGAGAGGAATAGCTAGTTAATCTGTTTATTGGGTCGAAGAGTATTGGACAGAATGCAAGAGGTGTAAATATATACCCAATGCTTAAACTGCATTCATTAATTTCTTTCTCTCCACATTAATAATGTGTCATGCCGTTTTGAAAGCAAGCAAATCAAAACTGCACAAATATTGGAAAAATATTCTGAAAATTAGTTAGAAAAGAAAAGTTTAAAGTAACGGGCTTGTCATTAATAATCAAATGGCTGGGCGGCGCACGGCGCCGAGGACCAGGGTTCGATCCTGGCCTGGGTCACCGTCCATTTGGAGTTTGCACGTCCACCTCGCGTCTGGGTGGGTTTAACCCCCACAACGACGGATGGACGGAGAAATAAATAAATAAATAATAAAATGGCTGAGATCAGGCCCAGCATTGGACAACATTTACTGAAAATAGCTCAACATTCCCTATTCCTTCGTCACCTACTAAATTGGACCACATTTCTTTTGCAAACCATGTCTTGATCCACATTTTATGCATCAAATATTGCACTACAAATTACAGTAGCATCACCTTTCCATATCAGTTAGGAATCATAGAACATAGAACAGTACAGCACAGAACAGGCCCTTCGGCCCTCGATGTTGTGCCGAGCCATGATCACCCTACTCAAACCCACGTATCCACCCTTTACCCGTAACCCAACACCCCCCCCCCCCAACCTTACTTTTTAGGACACTACGGGCAATTTAGCATGGCCAATCCACCTAACCCGCACATCTTTGGACTGTGGGAGGAAACCGGAGCACCCGGAGGAAACCCACGCACACACGGGGAGGACGTGCAGACTCCGCACAGACAGTGACCCAGCCGGGAATCGAACCTGGGACCCTGGAGCTGTGAAGCATTTATGCTAACCACCATGCTACCGTGCTGCCCTTACTGAACAATGAGGCCCTTATGAACAATGAGGCCCATAACAGATTCCAATCTAGCTAAATCATTTACTGACATGTTCTTTAATTTCACCAATTAAATAAAGACTAATTCTGAGCATAGGTTTTCTTTTAAAACAAACCTTCAAATATTATCTGAAAATCTATTTAATTATATTCCCCAGTTCAGTCCCCTGCACTTATTATCTGCGGAGATGGTACAGTTGAAATCACTTTTAACCATTTCCATTGTGCACAAAGGCACTTCAACCACCCAGCAGCATTATGGGTAATACAATGCTTGACAAGCAAGGAGGGAAAATCTCATGCAGAGAAGTTGGGTGGCTGTTGAACACCAGATCAGAGAGTTTGATTTTCTTTTTGAAAATAGCATCAAGAACCTTTTATGGTCAAAACTCTCAGGTACGTTACCAGAGGTATGAGGTTCAATCTCCATTCTACTCCACATCTGAGTGAGCACAAAGACCTTGGGTTAGGCAGAAATGAATCACTGTCCAATGAATTGTACCAGAAGCACATGATGGGAGAACAAAATCATTTGCAAAAATAGTTTAGACGCCAAAAGGCACCTTTTTACAGGCAGAGGGGCTCTTCCCAAAAAAATCAGACTGAATCCGACAGTCGCATCCATCGGCCCTGTAAAGATCGTTCAAAGAGATCAGAGGCCACAGATGCTGCTGCAACAATGACATTTTTAAAAGCACCACGCACTGTTGGATTAATGCCAATTCTACCAACGGTGGGTGAGCAAGAGGGGAAAACAGATTGAAAGGCAATCTGTCATTCTGCACTCTTAAGGATTATATCCCATGTTTTACCCCTTAAACAGTTACAACCCAAACAGCTTATAACCTCGACGGCAATCACTCAAGTGGCAGGCTTTGCCAACGCAGGTGTCCTCGGGCTGGCACGGGCAAGATGGGCTGAATGGCCTCCTTCGGTGCTGTAACTTTTCTATGATTCAGTCAATATCCTTTAACTGCCTTCTTCAAATCTCTCTCCATCTCATTCCCGTATCGCCGACATCAAACCGGCCACCAGTGGGCTGTCCACGCTGCCGTGACAAACACCTCAGAGGGTGTGGAAAATCCTGCCTATAGTGTTTTTCCAAGAACTGAATAGGACCCGGTAAAATCTAACAAATTGAGCAATGCACTGCTGTGAGGGTTCAGAGCAGAAGCCGGTTCTTAGAAGGGAGGGGAGGGGGGTTGGTGCTCTACTTTTAGAGCTGCCCAGCTGTTTCAATGACTGATTATACTTTCATCACTCTGGTGCAAAGATTATACTTTAATCACTCAGGTGCAATGCCAATGATCCCGAAGAGCCACAGAATTAACAGAAATTGGCAGTAAAACCGTATTCGGTTAATATTCTTGCAACTTTGCCCAATTTCATCCTTGGAGATTGAATGTCTCTGCCTATTTGAAAGAGAGATTTGTATTAAGTTATGACATATATTAAAATTCAGCCCAATTAGAAAAACACTCTCAGTTTCTAATAAGCAACCTAGATTGCCACTTAAAGTTGAGCTGCCTTGACTTCCAGATCAAAATAATTATGATGAATGGCTCGGATTTATAGTGACTTATTAAATCGCCAACAAATATCCTGAAGCAATTTGCTTTCAATAAATTTCTTTGAAATGCAATGATTTTATTTAAACAAATACTGCAGCTAGTGTGCAAAAGGTCCCCAAATAGCAACAAGAGGCTTAGAGCTACTCTTTTTGAATAGCTCAGATGAGAAAAGCACTAGACTCAGGCTCCACTGGGTGTTGCAATTGATTCTAATACCCTCGTATTATGCAGAACAAGAGCTGCTCTACCAGAATTGAATGAGCAAGGTTTGTTCTTCCCTTTTCAGTGATGTTCTCTATAGACAGATGAGCCTGCCAGCACAGTCAAGACTAACATGCAAATGACCAACTGGACAAGGGCACATGGCAAGAAAACTGCCTCCAGTTTAGTTTAGTGTTACTTCCATAACATTTCTAACCTCCCAGCCTGAAACCTTAAATTTGGGCTTTATTCATGTGGCCAAATAACAAAACAAAGTAAAGATAACTACAGATTTTACATCAACTAAAAAGTTGAATTAGAAGCTAATTTGTTTCCAAGTTATGACAGTCTGTGGTGGAGTGTTTTAAGGGGAGCTGGTGGTGTAGGTGTATTGTCACTGGACTACTAATCCAGGATAATGCTCTGGAGACCTGGGTTCGCATCTCATCAGAGCAGATGGTGAAATTTGAACTCAATAAAAATCTTTCATTGCATTGAAAGTCAAATGATGACCATTGTTAATAGTCATAAAAACCCATCTGATTCACGAATGTCCTTTAGGGAAGGAAATCTGTCGTCCTTACCTAGCATGGCCTACATGTGACTCCAGATCCACAGCAATGTGGTTTACTCTTATATGCCCTCAGAAATGGGCAATAAATGCTGGTTCAGCCAGCGACGCTCAAATTCCATGAACAAATTTTTAAAAAGTAGGAACATTCTGCTGCTCTACATCAGAGTATATGAAATGTTAACATCTTCCACAAGTGCCCATTAGTTCGTACTTGAAATTTTTAAAAAAATGTTCCCAGTTAAAATTCACTTAAAGATGAAAATCTCTTCCCATGGTATAGTTTCAGGAAACAGATTAATTTATGGAACATTGGACAATGAAATGTTTCAATTGTTGAATTGAACCACATTCAGACAGCCAAAAGAAGACCGACAAGTGCCAGTGAAACAAAATAATCTGAATTATGGTAAACTTGTTAAACTATTTTTTATGAATGTAGTAAGATTATTCTCATTATTAGATTCACAGCTATTTGGAGATGAGGCAAGAGTATGGAACGGTTGTGCCTATCACACTAACACTGGGTGGCATGGTAGCACTGTTGCTTCGCAGCACCAGGATCCCAGGTTCAATTCCCGGCTTGGGTCACTGTCTGTGCAGAGTCTGCACGTTGTCCCAGTGTCTGCTTGGGTTTCCTCTGGGTGCTCTGCTTTCCTCCCACAAGTCCCAAAAGACATGCTGTTAGGTAATTTGGGCATTCTGAATTCTCCCTCCATGTACCCGAACAGGCACCAGAGTGAGGCGACTAGGGACTTTTCACAGCAACTTCATTGCAGTGTTAATGTAAGCCTACTTGTGACAATAGAGATTATTATTATTACTGCTAAATTACTTCTAACAGATTGTAACCTTAGCATAGAACATTAACTAGGATACATCTGAACTTTGAAACAGGGCCAGTTCACAATCTTTAGCCTGGAGATGCAGTTAGTTCTAAACCAGGGGATTGTTTACTTTCCCTGTACTTGTATAACATGTATTTGAGTAATAGACACATATGGCAGGTATTGGGAACGTACAAATTATTTTAAGGGTAACTATGGATAGTAATTAATGTAGGTTACAGGGGTCCCAACTGCTGGCTGGAGGGTTCGTGAGAGAGACAGGTTGCCTGTTTTGGGGATGTCCTGCCAAATTAATCAGGCAGTGACGAGCCGGTCCTGAGATGAAGGACCCAACACAAGCTTCCAGCCAACCAGAGGCTGATTGTTCTTCAATGCTCAGCGGCACCAACAGAGAGGGAGTGGCTACTGTTGACAGTGTACGCAGCCAAGGCCTAAGATTGCCAAAGGACTGAGGCAACAGGTAAGTGGTTGAGGGGGAGGAATCACATTCTAGTGAGTGGCAGGGAGGGATGCCGGCAGCAAAGGCACTCACTGTATGCCCTTGAGCAAGTAACCCCTACAGGGTTTGCTTTTCAGGCTTCCTGCAAGGCAATTCCCCCACCTGCCATTGGTTGAATACCGGTGATGACAGAATGAGGTTTTTAAGTGGTATTGATTGCCCACTTTTGGGCCATAATTGGCAGTGAAAGCCATCTACGGCCCTTCTCATCATGCACTTCACAGCTGCAGGTTGTGTTTGCCGCTTGCTCCTGCTGGTGGCTGCAGATACTTGGAGGCTGTTGTTGCAGTTTCCTTCCTTTTCTGTAACCAGAAAGAACGACAATTTTTTCTAAGATACCTTGGTCCTGAAACACCGGGCTCAGAAGAACGTACGAGTCCATAAGGCAATCCGGTTTGAAGAAAGGCGACACTGTCGGACCTGGTGCGCGACATTGTTCCAAATGGGCCACCTGCTAATGCCATTGAAGAAATGCATTTGCAGATTGTTGCTGGTGTGGCGCGTGCTGCATGTAACTGGCACATCACCATGGGTTATACACACTGAAAGCCGAGAATGTTCAACTGCATCTTGAGCGCTAGAGGAATACGTGAATGCCAAGATTTGGTGAGATTGGGCCATGCGGGAGGGTCTGCACAGCTGTAGCTCTTGGACGGAGATTGCACAGATACATGGAACAAGTGACACATTGACGGACTGATCATTTCTCCGACAAAGTTCTGGACATGATATAGCACATTTTCAGACAGCCTCCATTTCTGTTCAGTGGAACCCGCGAGGAGCGTGTTTGGTTTCTTTGTGAAACGTAGCTGATATAGCTTTGTATTGGTACCAATATGGAACGGTGACGTTTTGTTGTTGTTTAAATGGTTAGTGTGATATGTGGAACGTTACATAGTTGATTTTACAAATCTTTGTTACAGTTGACTGTTTCATGAACAAAATATTCTCAATCAGGGCAGAGCAGGAAGGAGGCGGGGGAGTGATAAAATAACTCCCAGTCACCAAACCCACCATGGGGTAAGAACATTAAATTCGGCCCAATGTTTTTCTTCAGGGCATAATGAGTAAAAATAGCACTATCCTGAATGCATGCAGTAAATCAAAATTCTTTGTTTAAAAATCAAGGTGCAACCTCATGGGAGGCCGACCAGATCAATTGTGTTGAGTAGGAGCAATTCACTTGAATGATTTTGTTTGGTTCATCCACATCCAGTTTCCATCTGACTAAACAGGAGATGAACATCATTCCTGATCATGACGACAAGTCAAAGGATAGCACTCAAAACCTTCAGTCACTAAATTAGGCTATGGTCATCGAGCATTTAATCAGAATGTAATGATCGGTTTAAAATCAGTATCCATTAAACAAAAGATGCACATTTTTAATACGGTGCGTTGTAGATTTTTATGAGAAGGAGGGAGCATAAAAACTGGCCATCGCAATAACTTTTTGCCCAGAGTGCCGAGATTGTGTAACTTGTGCTTCTTGACTGTAATGCAACTAAAATCATCTCCCAAGAGATTAACTGACCTTAGGCAAGTTGGAATCCTAATTATGAGCCACGGTCTTTCCTTTTTCATCAGTTTTGTTCCTACCAACTAAAGTCAATTACTTTTCAAAATCATTTTTTAAAAAAACCATGTCCAACATCTATACACATTGTAAAGTTTCAATTGGGACATCTACCAGAGCTCATTGGAGGCATAGGAACATTAAACATGAAAAATAGGCATAACAACACATCTGATTAGAATAGATATATTCATAGAATAGAACTCAACTGAACAGATAAGGGACCTATAATGAACAAGTAGCACATTTAAAAAATTGAAGAAGAAAAAACCTAGTGATTCTCTGTTGCCTTTAGTCGAGAGGAGGCGCCAAGAGTTTATATGGATCGATTAATCTGGAAATATACTTTGCTCAATACACAGGACTTAATCTTCAAATTGTTGTTTGCCTTGGTTATAGAGCCATTGGCGATGGCGCTGAGAGTGTCAAAGGACTGGAAGGGGTTAGTACGGGGTTGGGGGCACAGGGTTTTGTTGTATGCTGACAACCTACTCCTGTATATGCCTGACCCGTTAGGGGGGGGGGTGGGATAGTTTATGCGGACCTTAGAGGAATTTGGCTGGTTCTTGGGGTATAAATTGAATCTGGGGAAGTGAGGTTTTTGTGATCCAGGTGAGGGGGGGGCAGGAGGGGGGTCTGGGGGAGTTGCTGTTTAAAGTGGTGGGTGGGAGTTTCCAATACTTGGGAATTCAGGTGGCACGGGGATGGGAGCAGTTGCATAAATTAAATCTGGCCCGATTAGTTGAGCAAATGAAGGAGGGCTTCTCGGAGGTGGGACATGCTCCCGTTGTCACTGGCAGGGTGGGTACAGAACGTAAAGATGATGGTTCTCCCGCGATTTTTGTTTGTTTTCGGTGTGGGCTCCAATTTGTGCCAATCACCGATTAGTCCGGTGAAGTTGGATGGGGGGTTTTGGAGGTGACAGAGAGCAGGTATTGAGAGACTGGGAGATCGGTTTATTGATGGGAACTTTCCTTGTTTGAAGGATCTGGAGGAGGTGTTTGAATTGCCGGGTGGGAATGGGTTTCGCTATTTGCAGGTGAGGCACTTTGTGCAAAGGCGGGTTTCGACCGCCACACGGGATGCAGGACAAGGTAGTTTCAAGATAGGAGTAGGGGAAGGGAAGGTCTCGGAAATTTATAAAGTGTTCATGGAGTGGGAGGGAACCCAGATAAGGGAGGTAAAGCAGAAGTGGGAAGATGAGCTAGGTAAGGAGCTAGAGGCGGGTCTGTGGGAGGATGCTCTGAGTAGAGTCAACACGTCCTCATCATGTGCCAGGCTCAGCCTGATACAATTCCAGGTGGTTCACCGGGCACACATGATGGTGGCCTGGATGCTCAGGTTTTTTTGGGTAGAGGACAGGTGTATGAGGTGTGCGGGAGGGGTGCAAGCCATGTCCACATGTTTTGGGCATGTCCGAAGCTCAGGGGATTCTGGCTGGGATTTGCCGATGTCATGTCCCCAGTGCTAAAAAGAGGATGGCGCCGAGTCCAGAGGTGCTGACCTTCAGAGCGTCGGAAGACCTGGAAGTCCAGGGGTCGAGAGAGGCTGATGTTTTGGCGTTTGCCTCCTTGGTAGCCTGGAGACGGATCTTATTAGAGTGGAGATACTCGGAGCCCCCGAAATCGGGGGTATGGGTTAGCGACATGGCTAGGTTTCTCAGGCTGGAGAAGATTAAGTTTTCCCCGAGACGATCAGTCTTGGGTTCGTCCGGAGGTGACAGCCGTTTATCGACTTCTTCGGGGAAAACTAAACTGTATTTTAAGTGGGATCAGCGAGCGGAGGTGGAGGGACTTGGAGATTGTGTGTAAAAGTTATGTCGACGGTGGTATGGTTGTTGGTTGGGGGCGTGTGTTACACACTGAATTATGTTTACACAGAACAGAGCAGCCAATCACCAGACAGGACACAACCACTATAAAGCCAGAGGGCACCAGTTTTCCTGCTCTCTTGGGATCCAGCCTCTGAGACAGTCTGAGCTCGTGAGCAGCAGCTAGAACATACACCAGTTAGTCTGGTGGTAGTCAGTTAGTCTGGTCAGGTTAGCCTCAGGTCTCCAGTCAAGTCTGCATAGTGTCAACCCACAGTTAAGCATATAATATAGTTAGATGTTAAATAAAATCGTGTTGCATCTCATCAAGTGTTGGAAGCCTGTCTCTCTCTACACTGTATCAAAAGCAGTCCACAAAGGCCCAGCTTACCCAACACATCATTCCCGACCTTCCATTCTGCCCCCCTCCACCCCCAAACTATATAATCATTGCATTTCTATCCCTGTTGAGTTCAGCAGATGGTTCATATGAACTCAAAACATTAACTCTGTTTCTCTCTTCACAGATGCTGCCGGACTTTGTGTTATCCAACGTTTTCTGTTTTTACTTCAGATTTCCAACATCTGCAGCATTTTGCTTTGGCCTTGGATGTGCCCACGGTGAGGAGGGCAAGAATTGTCAGGCATCTACTACTGGAAGTTATTCAGAAATGCTTCTTGGAAGTTTGTGCAGGCGGATCAACAAACATGGTCCGATGATAATAGCTCGGGTGGCTAGTCAGTCAAAAAATCCATGAATACGCAATGTCCTGGCTCACGTCTAACTACTTTGGCGAGATTGGAGGAGGATTGCAAGCACCCATAGAACCGCAGCATAATCAATGACTTTACCTCCTTGCATGAAAGGGTGAAGAGGGCAAAACATTTGATAAATGTTATTCAATCATTAAAGTTCATCTTTAAAGTTCATTTCAGCATGGCGGAGTGTAATTTGGACTGGTTTAGCACAGGGCTAAATAGCTGACTTTTAAATCAGACCAAGGCAGGCCAGCAGCGCGGGTTCAATTCCCCGAACAGGTGCGGAATGTGGCAACTAGGGGCTTTTCACAGTAACTTCATTTGAAGCCTGCTTGTGACAATAAGCGATTTTCATTTTCATTTAATTTCAAATGAATGAAAAAACTGTTATACTAAAAGAGAGTCGGTGCATTTGGAAATTCTTCATACTGAAAGATTCAATTAAATACAGAGAACCACATGGCTGAGGAATGACACAAGACTAAATTTTTGGCTACCAGCTGCCTCATGGATATTTCCTAACCAATGACACAGAACATTACCATGCAACATGTCAACTAGATTTCTGATCAACTTTTTAAATGATTGAGCAAGAGGCATGTGAATGGTAAGACTGATGCAAATCAGATGGTCCAAGGTCACACTTAAACGCAACAAATCTGTACACAATAGCAAAAAAAAAGGAAGTGCTAGCAAGAATAGAAAGAGAATGCTGAAGCTGCTTATTCTTTGGGTGACTCCTGGTGTCAAGTGGCTCACATTAATACCCCTACAGGACATAACTTCTATTTTGAACAACATCAGCTGAGTTTCCGTTGTGCAAATTGTATCAGACATAAGTTGTAACGCCTTCACATTCTGTTTAGAAACTCGATCATGGTAAACAAGTTTACTGCAGTTATTAACTACGCAGCTTAGACATTTAGATTTAGATTTTATCAGAAAACCCTGCAGATTCCACCTCAAGGCACATGGCAAACTGTTTCAATTGCTCTGTGAAATGTACGGTCACAGAATTGCAGAAGATCAATTATTTTTCCTTGCAATATGTGCAAGTTATATTTCTGCATTTTAATGTACAATTACAAGTTAAAGTCTGGGAAAAGTTGGCAACAGTTCAACATCGGAGGGGAGAGACTATTGTACACGGGAAATAAATTTTTCGATGTGCACCCGATAAAAACAAGCCCATCTCAATTAAATTTTTGTTCTGCTATGACTGAAATTAAACAACATCTGATGTACTTAACATGCTGCCAGCTAACAGAATAAACCAGTGAAAGGATAAAAGAGACATTGCAGAGAGAGGCCGGTCCTATTGTATTAAAGGCTTGCAATAAATGTATCCATGCTTTTTATTTGTGAAAAATAAATTTAATAACTTGGATTCACAGGACCTTCAGGGCACGGTTCACAAATGAATAGTTATCAATTAGAAACTTTATTCCATATTCTGATGGATAGTTTCTCCACTTATTTTCACCTGTCCTTAACATTAGCTAACTGAAAACTCAAAAGTGGATTATCAGCTTGTCCAACATATAGAACATAGAACAGTACAGCACAGAACAGGCCCTTCGGCCCTCGATGTTGTGCCAAGCCATGATCACCCTACTCAAACCCACGTATCCACCCTTTACCCGTAACCCAACAACCCCCCCCCCCATTAACCTTACTTTTTTTAGGACACTACGGGCAATTTAACATAGCCAATCCACCTAACCCGCACATCTTTGGACTATGGGAGGAAACCGGAGCACCCGGAGGAAACCCACGCACACAGGGGGAGGACGTGCAGACTCCACACAGACAGTGACCCAGCCGGGAATCGAACCTGGGACCCTGGAGCTGTGAAGCATTTATGCTAACCACCATGCTACCCTGCTGCCCCAAATATGTTTTTCCAATAAATATCATCCAGCATATGAAAGATTCCCTTTTCAATTATGCATGTGCACTGATGATCTAAGAATTAGAAATCATGGATGAGATTCTCTGGTCTTGCCCGTGACAGGACAGGTCGTGAGCAAGTACGGAAAATTTGGCGTCCCAGCCAAAACTCCATTCACTCCCGGAAAATCCCAGCCATGAACGAGGACAGAAGATTTGGTCCATCTTTGTGGAATATGGAGACCAAACGGACACCAAGTATCCACTCACACGAATAACTTCAGCGGATTCGGGAATAGAACCCGCGCTATTAGCCTTGCTCTGCATCACAAACCAGCTGTCCAGCCAACTGGGCTTAACCAGCCATGAAGGCCCCGCCCTCTCAACCTTGCCCCTCGTCTGAGGTGTGGTGATCCTCAGATTAAATCACCACAATTCAGCCCTCTCCCTCAAAAGGGGAAAGCAGCCTATGGTCAGCTGGGACTATGGAGACTTTATTATTTACTCACATGAGGTTTGATGATATTGAAAATCAATGTGGACACTGCAAGTCCATAATGCAGCATGTTTTACTTGATAGTATTCAGACAATGTATGCCCACTGTAGTTAAATTGGAGGGAATGGTGGGATTGCACATAAAGAAAATGAGGTTCTGGGCAAATAGCAGCTTTCAATAAATGAGTAAAATGAGACCAAGGTGAAAAGACCAAGAGTTGTGCTATTAGGCCATGGCAAGTGTGAGCAAATTAAATGTTTGTAAATTCTTGATTAAAGGGCCCTCAACCATTTAAAGTGATTTCCCATTCCAGCACAGAAGAGGTCTGCTTTTCTGCAGTACAGAGATAACTGCCAAGTTAACATTCACTTTCATTTTATTGAACAAAACTGAAACTTTAATGGAGATCTATGAGGAAATGGGAGAATCTAAAAAGCTGCATCTAGGTATAACTTGCTGCATGACATTTATCTTTTCAAGATAAAGATAGATAGTTTTTTGAAGAATAAAGGAATAAAGGGTTATGGTGTTCGGGTGGGAAAGTGAGCTGAGTCCACAAAAGATCAGCCATGATCTCATTGAATGGCGGAGCAGGCTCGAAGGGCCAGGTGGCCTACTCCTAGATGACTGAATGTCACATAGTAGAAGAGGTTTGTGGCACAAATGAGACTATTTAGTCCATCATAACTGTGCTCGCTGGAGCAATCCAAAACCAATGGCCATCAGTTCCAGGTACAATATTTCAATTGTTGGAGTGAGAATATGAAAATGTACAGATTCAAGCTCAAATTGTCAACCTGCCCATCTTAGGAGAAAGCGTAAAACAATTTTGAAAAAAATCCACTTTATTTTTGTTGCAATGAATATGCATAACAGCCGTTACGACATAATTTACTAACATACAGTCAGAGTCATGTTATGTTCAAAACCATTCACTATATACATTTAATTTCTTGGAAGAACTGTGAAAGAATAAAAAAACAAAGTTATCGAAAGTTGTATCCCGTTTAACTAATGTAATTGATTTCAATGTGCTCCAATTTTATTTGAAGAGTTTTCAACTGTGCCTTGTCTGAAGTGATTTATTTGATCTATGCAGTTACCAATTTAAATCAATTTGAGTGGATACATTTAAGTCCCAGTGAACAGGTTTTTTTAAATGAACTGATCCAAATAGCCATTTTTCTGAGCATCCCACTGTATTTCAGATCATGTAATTTTCTTCAGAAAACAAAAAGCAAACCCTAGGCAATCACATGATCAACAATGATAAGACATGCACATATTGGTAAACAAAAGATTTTTCAGCATCAAGTAACATCCTCAGTGAAACAGCTGTTAAAATGTCCTTATTACACCTATTGAAAAAACATCCCACTTACCTCAGTGGAAGCGAAAGTTCCTCTTCAAGAGTTTAGTTAAATTTTAAAACTTCAGGATTATATTTAATCCGTTGCCTCCATATAAAGAAGTATCCCAGCAAATATCATCTGGGGGAAATTAAGTACTTCAGGCTTTTAGGTCTTTAAGCAAAACAAAGTTGCACTTAAAGCTAAAAGGATTGCCAAATATTATTCGAATGCCAATAATGAAATAAACAAATGCTGCAGCAAAGTGTGGAGGTTGGACCTGTAGTCAAGAGAATTCCAAGCGTCTCCTATCCAATTATTTCAAGGACAAGTTAACAGTTTCCTTTGTCGACATTCAATATTTCCAATTGATTTCCCACGGCAAGAGAGATACTTTAAAAAGAGCAGTCCTGAAGTAACGGCTACGCCGCTGTGGTTACACACAAGTTTCCATCCAACTATCTATCCATCATATACCACTCTTAACGCAGTCAGTTCCTCAGATAGAACTATGGACTCATTTTAACCTCTGAGGACTCGGGGCCAATTGCAGTGTGGCAATGACACGTAGGACCATCCATTTATGGACTGAACAGTGAGCTCTGATACCATCTAAATCTGCCATAAATAGCCCTTGGAATAGAGAGAGCAGATCAGCTGTTGCAACAACAGTTTCAGGCTATGGCTTTATTCTTTCTCATTGCCAATAACGTTTCAACACTCACTGCTGAAACTTGTAGGGAGTACTGATTAAAGCTTCCACATCTGATTACTTGGTAATATCGTACAAAATGGACCAAACTAGTGACTATTTAAAGAAGTGCATCAGATCAGATTGATGCAAACAGATCAAAATGTTTGGTTGGCGAAAATACCAGATCTGAACTGAAAGGCAACATTCCTCACTGAACTTCAAAGCGATTTCAAATCCATACTCTGCACATCTGAACATGTTTCATAAGCCATGAAATTACTTGACAATTTTAGGTGAGAATTGAACATGACCAGTCAAATTGAAGTGTTACATCTTGTACAGCAACAAAGTACATTTGAGGGAAGGTATTCAACATACAAATGAAGGCACAACTAACAGTCATAATTTGGAGGGTGGGGGCAAGATTGCTTTCAAAAGAAATCAATGCACGTGAACAATTTCTTTTCAACCACTTTAACTGTATCCAGGTAAAGTGGAACAAATTTCAGAATTTACCAGGTTAAGATTCATTCATGTCAATTGTACAGGGAAAATAAAATCTAATTTTTAAAAAAAGTAGTTATCAGTAATACTTGCTGGCCAAGTTGAAATGCTACATACATTGGGAAACTGATGGACATTTACAATCAGGAGTCTACATCGAAAATCTGTCAAATGTGTGACTAACACGGCCAGACAACATCCCCATTACAGACAACAGATGGACCTACAAAAATAGTTCAACACATTTTGACGGTATTGGTCTCAAATACTTGAAACAATCACATCAAATATCCATTATAAAAATCCCAGTTGGATCACTGTTAATATTCTTGCCATGCTGTTATAAATAACACAAATGTTATTTTCCAAGCTTTTAAACTTGTCTTACAACTTATGTGCATAATTGTGCAGTTGGCAGCACGGTGGCCTAGTGGTTAGCACAACTGCCTCACGGCACTGAGGTTCGATCCCGGCTCTGGGTCACTGTCCGTGTGGAGTTTGCACATTCTCCCCGTGTCTGCGTGGGTTTCGCCCCCACAACCCAAAAATGTGCAGAGTAGGTGGATTGGCCATGCTAAATTGCCCCTTAATTGGAAAAAATAATTGGGTAATCTAAATTTATTTTAAAAAATATTTTAAAAAAAAATTTTTTTTTAAATTGTGCAGTTAATACGAATGGGATAACAAAAGAGAATGAATTTTATTGAATGTCTCCACTGATCAGTTATCTTGAAGCTACTAAATTTTTCCACAAATAGTTTGAATAATGGCAAAAAGGTGGAAACTGAGGCAGTGTGAGGATCAAAATAAATTTAGTGACTATTCAAATAAAAATCCTTTTGAATGTTTCCTAATCATGCTAATTTGACTATGACAAATGTATTCCTGAACCATTTCTAATTTACTTCAATTACTCTATGTTTAGAAGGATCGACATCCTATGTACAGGAAGCATTGAGATTATATAACTGGTCTAGTAATCCGGTGCTTAGACTAATGATCTGGAGACAGTGGTTAGGGAATTTAAACTGAATAAATCTGTAATAAAAAACCATCAATAATAATGGTGACCATGAAACTGCCAGATCTTTATTAAAATCCATTTAGCCAATACCCTTGAGGCAAGAAAATCTTTTGTCCATACCCTGGTACAGCCAACATGCGACTCTGAAATGCCCTCTGAAATGTTCATTTGTATAAAACAACATCAGAAAACATCTAATAAAAGGATAAAACTGGACAGTCTACTCAGCATCCACCTAAGCACAGGCATAACAAAGGCACATTCAGCCCAGACAACACTGCAAAGTCCCGAGTAACATCTAGGTACTTATACTAAAATTGGATAACCATCAGACCAGTCGAGCAATAGCTTGATATGGACATACTCTCAGAATCATACCTTACAGCCAATGCCCCAATCTCCTCCATGACCATCAGAGAAGTGGTGGCACAGTGGTAAACAGATGGGAGTGAATGGTCTTGGGAGCACTCGACAGTGACTCTGGGCCCCAGGTAGTCTCCTAGGATCAGTTCAAATATGTTCAAGGAAAGCTCCTGTTAATTATCACCCTCCCTCAATTGATGAATCAGTTTTCCTCCTCCACGTTGAATGCTGGAAGCAACACAGAGCAGCAAGGGTGCAGCATCTACTCCAGATGGGGGAATTCAATGTTACCTGCTGGCTTGGCGGATACCAAAGTCAGGCGCTACAAGTTGAAGAGGTGCAAGGACATTTCCTGGGGGTTGCAGCTAGTATTGCTCCCACAACCACGGTTACCAAAACTTAATGATTTGGTCATTCATACTTTTATACAAGCTGAAAGCCACATATGGCAAAATTACACTTTAAAAGAAACATTTTAAAACAAACAACTGCTGTTTGCGAAACCGCTGGGAGATTTTTGACTTCACATAAATGCAATTTCCTTCCCCTCATTTCATATTCAAATGAATCTTTCATAACATGGCCCTGTTCACATGCAAATTCTACCAAAGTCCTTCTGCAGTTCCTTTGTTGCTTCGAACTGAAACAGTACCACAAACGGTACCATAAATGGAGAATGGCTGAACAATTATTACTGTAAAAAGAGTTGCTAAAGAGCCTTATAAAAGAGCATAAAAACTAAATTTCAAGGATTGTCCATAAAATTGAGAATGTATATCCTCCATCACATTGGCATGTCCACAACCGTGCTACACCATTCTTAAAATAACCTTAAAAAGAGGTTTAATATCAGAGTTAAATTTGAAGTGATTATTGAATGTACAGTTACACGATCAACACTAAATGTTAACATGTAAATTCCAACTCACCAAATTATTACAACAAAACAAGCTTCATGGTCAACAATCTATCTCTTCTCCAGTCTTCCGTATCCTGGTGAGGAACATAAAACAGCAAATTAACACAAAAAACTGATTCAAAAATGACATTCATTCGGTTTGAAATTAATTGCATTTTGATTTCTATTTACACGTTGTTCTCCATCGGTCAACAATCTTCATAGGGAAATGCTCCAGACATGCTTCAGAATTTTAAAATCATGTTTCCACAGATAAGGATTTGGAAATTAAGTTGTATATTTCAAACGAAAATTGGCTCATACATTTTCCTTATGAGCATATGCTGCAGCTATTCAAAGCAACAATAATTTTATCAAAACAAGACGGCTTCATGGTCATGCATCTGTATACTGGCTTCCGTATGCTGGTGAGGAAGATAAAGCAGTAAATAAATGTTGATTCATGTATTTGTTCATGAGCCAGGCACTGATGATGCATTTCTATGAGGATTGGAGACAATGGCTAATTTATTATTTTGCAAAGCATTAATGCCAATATTGACACCTATTATCATTGGGATAAACTGTTCACTTGAGCCAGGTATTGGGCATTTTCTGAAAATACTCTTTTTGGAAGGATGGTGGAGTGACGGTGTGATACAAAGAAAGATCTTGCCCGCTTTACTCATCATTCTACTGATAACACTCAGGAGAGTTCCGAAGGGAATGAAAGCAGGATTAGGCGGTTGAGTTGGATAAATGGTGGAGCAGACACGAAAGGCCGAATGGCTTCCTCCTGCTCCTGTTTTCTATGTTTCTAAAGTCAGAGGGACAGCCCACCTACTTTCTGTGGTCAAGGCTGACAAGAGAGCATCATAAAAACTTTTCATGATCACGCAGGCTAATTGAGCTCTGATGAAAGGTCACACCGGTTATATTATGCCTTTAAGTGATAGCAGCATGACATCACCAGATGGGAAGGGCGTCATATCATCTCGTCTTAGTTTCACTTTTGCGTTTGGACAGAGGCCATCCATCCAGCCAGGCTGTTGATGGCTTCAAGCTTTCTCTCCATATATATCTCCTCTTAACATGCTTACACAATCCTTATGAGTAATCTGTGACTTTACATTATTGAAAACAAACAACAAGCCAGAAACATTAGCTTTATTTCTCTCTCCAAAGAGATTGACCAGGATTTTCTGAGTTTATTTCAGATTTCCAGCACTCACAGTACTTTGCTTTAGTTCTGGGAAAATCTGCTCAGATTAAGCTCAGAGCTGGCCAGGGCCAGAATGCTGACCAGGGAAACTAAGTTGGCTCACTAAGACGAATAGTGAGGTCTTATGCAACTTTATTCACTATGGGAGTTTCAAATTACATTGGGGAATGAGTTTTGATTAGACACGACACTGTATGCAATCACAGACTACAAAAATAAAGCAGATCACCAGTCCTAGGAAAGTGTTTCAATCCACCTCGCAAACATCTTCAGAGGTGCATAACAGCACACATGAAAGAAACAACATGGGGATACAACTGTTATGCTCCGGATGGCAACCTCCTGCAATAGATATTCAGCAGAATAACCATATGCCACAATCCAATCATAAAACACAGGGACTGCTTACGCAAGTGACCAGTATGATTGAATTGAAGTAATCATCGAAGATAGATCAGATATTTGTCAAGTTCCATAACACAGCTAAATCCAGTTCAGCTATTATTGGTCAATCAGAAACCCTGGGACTGCCACCAGTCAGAAAGGACATTTGGCTTCTTCAGGCATGGTTCGAGGACATCCCTAAAGCAACTTTCCTCCCTGGGGTCTCCCGAGTGCTGAGCAGAACAGTTTTCAAGAAAAGTTTCTTCTCCCAAAACGTTAACTCAATGGATGAGAGGGCAGCATGGTGGCACAGTGGTAGCACTGCAGTCTCACGGCGCCGAGGTCCCAGGTTCGATCCCGGCTCTGAGTCACTGTCCGTGTGGAGTTTGCATGTTCTCCCCTGGTTTGCGTGTGTTTCACCCCTACAACCCAAAGATGTGCAAGGTAGGTCGATTGGCCATGCTAAATTGCCCCTTAATTGGTAAAATGAATTGGGTACTGTAAATTTATAAAAACAATCTCAATGGATGCTGCCAGACTTGCTCCCAGTGTGATAATATACAGTTAATCCGACTCCATGTGGAGTTTACGCATTCTCCCCGTGCCTGCGTGGGTCTCTCCTCCACAATCCAAAGATGTGCAGGGATTGGTCATGCTAAATTGTCCCTTAATTGGGAAAAAAAAAAATTTTTGTGATGATGATTGAAGAATAAATATTGTGCAGGACACTAGGGATAACGTCCCCATTTTTCTTCAAAGTAGCATGGAATCTTTTATACCCACCCGGAAGGCAGACAGGGTGGAGTTTAACATCTCATCAAATTACGGCATCTGAGGCAGCACTCACTCAGCACTGCATTGGAGGGTCAGCCTTGATTTCTTAATTTTTGCACTCAAGTTCTGGAGTGGGACTTGAACCCGGAAAATTGTGACTCAGATGTTACCAACTGGGCCATCGTTGACACTGCGTAGCGATTTAAACTGGGGATGCACGAGAGGCCAGAGATCTTAAGAGGATTGTCGGGCTAGAGGGAGGAAGGTAGAGATAGGGAGAGAGTGAGATCATGGAGGGATTTGAAGTTAGAGAATTTTGCAATAGACTTTCTGCATGCTTTACAAAGATTAGTTGTCTAAAATAGTGTGTGCAAAACCCAATGAACATCCCTGAACTCCACAGAAATGTATCACTCAACACTCAGGACCACAAACTGGAGGAGTTTGGAGATAAAGATCTCAGCAGCATCTTAAAATACGAATGAAAGTTTTAAAATTTGAATGGAATTCAAATAATTATTTAATTGCCATTTAAAAGATGTATGGCTTTTACTTCAACCATTTGCAGAAGACAATTTCCCATTCTAAACCACTCTCTGAAATTAAATTTCACCCGACCTTCCTTTCAGTTCTACTTTTGACTATATTAAATTTGGACTTTCACTTTCCATTTTCCCAATCTGTGGATACAATCAATCAATCTATTATTTAAGTCATGGTAACCCTCAAAAGCATTAAAGATCTCCATCAGGTCACCTGTTATGCAACGGAGATATTAATCAATTGGGTCCAGAAACAAGATCAAAGATGTAGCAGACAATTTCAGGTTAAACCTGAGGAAACAAAACTGCGAGCACAGAGTCAGAGGGAAACACCCACACCTGGCATGAGTTACATTGTCCCATTCAGACTTAAACTTGCTAGTGGAAATACACAGCATAGCCCAGTTCAGCAAGGGATCTTGAGATCCATTGTCCGTCGGGACTCTCCTGTCTGACCAGCTATCCTATTACAGAGTCTGATGGCCTCTTTGTCCATCAATCAGAGGTTAGTTGCATATCAACAGCATGGCTCTGCTCTTTTGTGTGAGGGGCTGGGTGGTGCTTAGAGTGAGAGAGAGAAAATCCTGTTTTGAACAGGTAGAGAGAGAAGGTATTTGAAAAATCACCCGGAGAGGTCATGAAATAAGCTGCTCCAGATGCAGACTATCAAAAACGGTTCTCAAGGAACTTACAGTAGAGAATTGCTCCACAAATGAAAGTATCATATTTGCCTGCCTATATAAGTGGAATGAGAGCTGTGTGTTTACTTTATGTGCTGTTTAATGGAAACTAGTGTGTTACGGTTAAGAAACTGCATGTTAGTGTTAGAGTTGAAGTTGAAAAGTTTATTATTGTTTTTATTTTAATAAACCTTGTTTTATATAATAACCACGCCCTATTTCTTTTCTACAAAATCTTTTCAATTAAGGGGCAATTTAGCATTGCAAAGCCACCTACCCTGCGCATCTTTAGGGTGAGACCCATGCAGACATGGGGAGAATGTGCAAACTCCACATGGTCAATGACCTGGGGCTGGGATTGAACCGGGGTCCTTAGCGCAATGAGGCAGCAGTGCTGACCACTGCACCGCCTTGCCACCCTACCAGCGACATTGTTGTGGTTTAAGGAAGTGACTCTCCAGCACCTTCTCAGGGTAACTGCAGATGGCAGTAGATACCATACTTGTCAACAATGCCCGACACAATCACAAAGAATAATTTTTTAAAATTGGCAATGAAGTATTTTAGCATGCCCGGAGGCTATAATATAAATGGAACTTTCTTATACAAAACAAATTAAAATGATAGCAAAAATAGGAAGACAGATTATTATTTGAATGGTGTAAATTGAGCGAGATGGATACCCAGCGAGACCTTAGTGTCCTCTGGCACCAGTCGCTGAAAGTAAGCACACAGGTACAGCAGGCAGTAAGGTGTGTGGCCTTCATAGTGAGAGGATTTGAGTATAGGAATAGGGATATTTTAGTGCAATTGTGAGGGCACACCTGGAGTATTGTCTGCAGTTCTGGTGCCCTTATCGGAGGAAGGATGTTCTTGTTATGGAGGGAGTGCAGCGAAGGTTTACCAGGCTGATTCCTGGGATGGTGGGACTGTCATATGAGGAGAGACTAAATTGGTTAGGATTATATTCAATGGCGTTTAGAAGAGTGAAAAGGGATCCCATAGAAACAAGTCCAGAACTAGGGGTCATAGTTTGAGGACAGGGGGTAACCTTTTAGGACTGAGTTGAGGAGAAATTTCTTCACCCAGAGAAAGGTGAATCTGTGGAATTCACTACCACAGAAACCAGTTGAGGCCAAAACATTACGTAATTTCAGAAAGAAATTAGATATAGCTCTTGGGACATACATTTGATAAATGTTCACTTATTGAGTCCATTTCACATCCTTACACATTATGAGTGAGAGAGGCTGGAGAGAGAGAGAGAGAGAGAGAGAGAGAGGGAAAGAGTGACAAAGGTAACTAGGGTGATACAAAAGCTTACAGCTCTTTGTTTTGAAGGTCATTCTGAAAATTTGGGAGCAAAAGGCTTGTTTCAACAATATATGGCTTTAGTCCATGCACATTTGACAGATGTTGGTTACATTTTTTGGTAACTTGGTTCAGATGGACACTCCATCCCACTCTTATCTTGACTTATCCTCTTGAAATGCAGTCTTGATGCCAAATATGTTGGATGGTTGGACTCTCAACAATTGAAAATTTTAAAAAATAATAAATGCCGTGGGCTTTTGAGGGCTCATAGAATCTACAGTGCAGAAGGAGGCCATTCGGCCCATCTAGTCTGCACCAGCCCTTGGAAAGAGCACTCCACTTAAACCCACACTTCCAACCTATCCCCGCAACCCAGTAACCCCACCTAATCTTTTTCTTTGGCCACCAAGGGCAATTTAGCATGGCCAATCCACCTAACCTGCACATCTTTGGATTGTGGGAGGAAATTGGAGCACACGGAGGAAACCCACGCAGACACAGGGCGAACGTGCAGACTCTGCAACAGACAGCTACCCACATGGGAATCGAACCCGAGACCCTGGAGCTGTGAAGCAACTGTACTAGCCACTGCGCTACCGTGCTCAAGCAAATCATCTCACTTCTTACCTCAATGATGCAACCTTCTGAGTGTATCCATTTTCAAAATGAATCAAATTTATGGAGTCAACGTTGTTTTAAGGCTCAGGTTGCTGGCAGGCTCAGGAAATTCTCTCTGATCTAATTAGGTGTGCAATTGGTATCAGCTCCGCTGGTTTAGCACAGGGCTAAAAATCGCTGGCTTTGAAAGCAGACCCAGGCAGGCCAGCAGCACGGTTCAATTCCCGTACCAGCCTCCCCGAACAGGCGCCGGAATGTGGCGACTAGGGGCTTTTCACAGTAACTTCATTGAAGCCTACTTGTGACAATAAGCGATTTTCATTTTATTTCATTCAGGTTGCCTTTTCTCCTCCTATTCTTTCTTCAAACGTATTACTTATGTGTGCATTCCAGTTTAATCTCACCCAATTATGAAAAAAATAATAAACTTTCATTCCCCCCTACTCCTATTTAGTTGTCAAAATTAAATCGGACTTAGTGATGTAGCGGAGTTCCATTTCTTCAGCTGGTTACCGGCACGGATTGATAGGTTCAGGTCAGCAGTCGCCTCAATGACATTTATCCCCTCCTATGATCATGGATCTTTACTGGTCAGTATTTTGAGTGAAAGTTAAAATCGAAGAAGTAGAGATCACTGCAAGCACAGCGGTCACAGAGCACAGTCAATAGTCTGTTAAGATTTTATTTGCCAGCAGATGGAGCACAATGTGTCTAAAACCAAAAAGCACATACAGATGGTGCAGCAGTTATCGAGATAGAGAGAGACACGGGCTATGTGAAGAACAAGTCTTGACAATATTATATATTAAATAATTATAGAATCAGTCAAGTGGAAACTAACAACCGCACTACTAAAACAAAAAATCATTGCCACTTCAGAATTGCCCACGGGTAGGACAACAGTGGTCTGGGCTGAAGATTCATAAAGCACTGTGAACAAGTTGTGTAGTTCTGACAAACAAGACCAGTTTTCCCTCTTAAGTAGTAGAGAATCAAACATACATACTCCAGAATCTGAATCCAAGATCCTTGCATTTTTAAGCAGATACTTATGATGGACATTTGGGCCAAGTCCACAATAATTTCCTTTGACGAGGACAGTGATAGGATTTTTTTATTTGGGAAATTCAGTAAGCAGGAGGGCATTCGAGGAACAGCCTGCATTACATGGACAACTTGATTTCAAATTACACCCTCACATACTCAGACACTATTTTATGAAAATAAATATATATTTTTTTCTGATATCAAAAAAGAGCAGGTTGCAAGTTGGACATTTTACTGCCCATTTTGAGTTGTAACACTTCGAATACAACTTTTAAAATCGAAACTTGATCTGATTCCACAACAGAGTGCTGCAAGACTTCATCAGGGAGAATTTGGGCTCAACACTGTGCAACCTATAGAACATAGAACAGTACAGCACAGAACAGGCCCTTCGGCCCTCGATGTTGTGCCGAGCAATGATCACCCTACTTAAACCCACGTAACCCGTATACCCGTAACCCAACAATCCCCCCATTAACCTTACACTACGGGCAATTTAGCATGGCCAATCCACCTAACCCGCACATCTTTGGACTGTGGGAGGAAACCGGAGCACCCGGAGGAAACCCACGCACACACGGGGAGGACGTGCAGACTCCACACAGACAGTGACCCAGCCGGGAATCGAACCTGGGACCCTGGAGCTGTGAAGCATTGATGCTAACCACCATGCTACCGTGAGGCCCCCAAACAGGTCAAACTTTTGAAGGAACTCAGGGGCCCTTTGGACCTTAGGGACACTTTACAAAATCTAATGTCAAGAAGCTGAGCACTTCCACCCACGTTCTCAAACATGTAAAATTTAGCAATCAGGAGTCCAGATCTAGCACCTGCATAAACACATATGCCAAATCCTGTTTGGCTTGTCAATGGTCAATTTGCAACCATGCAACAGAAAAGGGTGCTTGCCAATACACAGCGTCAGCTAGTTTTAGATCAGAGGCACTGTGCAGCCATAGCAAAAGTAAAATGAAAACCTTATTTTCACTCAAATTTGTTGAAAGCTGCATATTGGTTAAAGTTAGGTTAGAAGTTATTTTTTTCTGTGAAGCCTGACCAGATCATGCCACCTCAGAGTACACCAAATGTTTAGACATTTTATGGTAAACGTAAGAAATAGTCTTTTTTTTTTGCACTGTTATTAAAACCTGGGTTAAGATGCATAGAGACAGTATGACTGCTTGTGCAGCGATGAAGGTGCAGTAAAGGTGACCCAGTGGTTAACACTGCTGTCTCACAGCTCCAGGGACCGGGTTCAATTCTAGCCTTGTGCTACTGTGCGGAGTTTACACTCTCTCCCCATGTCTGTGAGAGTTTCCTCCAGATGCTCCAGTTATCTCCCACAGCCAAAGATGTACAGGTTAGGTGGATTGGCCATGCTAAATTGCCCTTTACTGTCCAAAGATATGCAGGTTAGTTGGTGTTACAGGGATAGGGTGGGGGCCGAGGTATGGTGCTCTTTCAGAGAGTCAGTGCAGACTTGATGCTTCGAATGGCCTCCTTTTGCACTTTAAGGATTCTATAATTCAATAAAAAGTGAGGTAATCATTGATTTGCAGACGAAATGTTCTTTTAATACATCTTGAGAACCATTTACTTGTTTACAGATAGCTAGCTAATAGAATATTGTTGAAGGAGCTCTGGGGTGTACATAATTTATGACGTGTATTGTGTTTGATCCTGGCTAATCAAGTTAAGGGACATGCAGTAAGAGACAAAGGAATGCCTATGCTTTGGGTGCAGGTGATGTAGTTAATGGGAGGAGCCAGGTCTGTCTGAAGTGTCAGTAGTTCCTAGATCTCTAATCTGAACAGAGATGTTTCTTTTCTCCTGAAAGGTTCTCTCTTTAATGATTCTTCACAGAGAAAAGCAACTAAAGACTTGTTGCTAACTTTATTCATCAGTGATATTTAGTATATATTGGTTTGCTTAATTGGAATATAGCGGCAGGTTTAGGAAGTAAGTTAAGGTTTCTTCTTTTACTTAAGAACTGATGTCACTATTTATTTTGCGAATATGGTTACTTCTGTGATCAAATTAAAGTTTGTTTTAATGTACAAGATACCTATTGATCAGTGTTATCAGTTCTGTGGTGTTGTAACATTTCCTCAGTTTTACAAATTGATAATAGTTGGGTTTTCATTTGGGACCCTAAGAATTGTAATTTTTAAAAAAGCACTCTCTGGAATCGAAGTTATAGGGTAAAGCATTCAGACAAAAAGTGTTATTAATGTATAATGATTTTCAGGAAAACTAGACAATGACACTGTGCCCGTGATTACATTGGTAATAAGTCACTTGCATTTGTATTCTAGTAGTGGAGCTGAATTCTACAGTTTTCCATACAGGAGACGGATGATATATTTCTTAAAGCACCATGAGTAATACAACATCTCAAGCTTGCTCTGTCATTCAATAAGATCATCGTTGAAGTTCTATGTCTACTTCCCTATCCTATCTCCATATTTCTCAATTGCTCTACTGTCCTAAAATCTATCAATTCCAGTCTTTCCTTCTTTATATGGAGGTCTTATGGTGCGCGAGTAGCACCCCGACTCTGAGCCAGCAGTTCCCTGTTCGAGTCCCATCCCAGGAATAGGATGGTCAAGGAAGAGGCAGTCATGATTACCAGCCTGTAAATCTTTCCAATACATACCAATGGTAGGCAGTAAGGGTGGGAGATTTTCCTAGTCAGTCATGTGATGGAAGGATGTTGGAGCCTCCATTATCACTATCTAGAACTCCAGACTACAATATGCATGTAAGGAGTCCAAAGCCTGTTCACAAAGAAACCACTTTTCATCGCAGCCCTTATCCTAAGACCATTACCCTGAGTTTTAGACTCTCTAGCCGCAGGTCAGAGAATCCCGCTGAAGAATTTCTTCATTTTCACATACTTGTAAAAGCTCTTGATCTATTTCTCTATTTTTTTTTAAGTTTACTCTTAGATTCTATTTTCTCTCAATCAATTTCATGGTCAACTTGATGACTTTTTAAACCTTGGGCTTGCTACATTTTTTAAGCAACATGGCAAATTATTAATTTAATCTGATACTATTTCTAACTTCTCTTCTATAACTTTTGCTGAGAGCTCTTAGTCCACAAGTGATTGTATATTCATTGAAAAATATGAACGTTTAAAAATATTCACTATTGCTTTTCTGCCATATCTTTTCATCTAATTTCTTAATCTACCTCAGCCAACTCATTCCTCATACCTCCGTAATTGCCTTAATTTAAATTTGAGACCCTAGTTTTGGATGTAACCAGGTCACTATCAAATTTAGCATTAAGTTATTATATATTGTGATCACACTTCCCAAGAGGATTATTTACAATAAGATTGCTAAATTAATCTCACAATACCAAATCTAAAACAGCCTGCTTTCTAGTTCAGTGTTCTTCAAAGTCGGGGTCGCGGGCGGGTGCCAGGAGGGTCGCAGAGCCGTTGTCCGCGGCGCTCCCGATCATGCAAATCCCCGCACAGCAGCCGGCTTTTCATAACGCCGGCTGGAAGCAGCCGCGAACATGTTAAAAAAAATTAAAAATTTGTCTGCATTGCGCATGCGCGCACGATAATCGGGCACACATGCACAGTGCGGCTGCTTTTTTAAAAAACGGTTGCAGCTTTTGGTTTTACATGCTCTGTAGTGGTTTTTATTCATTTAATTTTTATTTTTTAAATTTATTTTATTCATTTTTTTCTTTTTTACAAGGTGGAAAAAATTTTATTAATTTTTTTCATTTATTTTACTCATTTTATTTTAATTTTTTTTCTACAAGTTGGGGGGGGGTTTAGTTTATAAAATTTTACAGGAAAAAAATTCAGAACTTCGGACAGATGGAGACTCCATACTTTCCGACAGAGGAAGGCTTCACCTTCCTCCAACAGGTTCCATTGGAGGAGCGTGTACGAGGGCCAAAGGGACCCAAAACCATTTCCTCCATTTTTGTCAGCAGCAAACAAGGTAAGAGAAAATGGTGGGTCGTGCAGGTCAGCCGGCGTGGATAACGAAGGTCGGCCGGGTTGGGTCCCGAAGGTTAGCCGGTTGGTAAAAAAGGGTCCCCGGAAAAAAAGTTTGAAGAACACTGTCCTAGTTGATACCTCGACGTTTTACAAACGCATTCAATGAACTCTTCTTTCAAGCGATTTTAGCCAATTTATTTTGCTCAGTTTTTGATGAAGATTAGTCCTTCATATAAAGAAGTAATTTCTTCAGTATTCTTTCAATTAAATAGAGTCCTCAGAATTGCATAATATAGGGACTTGGTCATCCAAAACCCTTAGAGTTTCTAAATTATCAGTGGGGCAATTTTGGTAACCTCAGCTCTTGACATTGGCAGTAAGTGCAAAGATTTGTTATAAATACAGGAAGTGCTTCAAAAATTCAGTGGGTCTGGCAACATGTGGAGAGAAATCCTTTTGAGTCCAATATGACTCATCTTTGGAACACTGGTTTTTAATTTAATGTCTCCAAATTGAGCTCAACTGCCTCAGTCTTTTGCTGTCCTATCAGCAACGCTGCTTTGAACTATTCCGCAAAAAACCCTTTAGCACTCCATCCATGTCTCTCCAGTCTTCATAAGACTCCCTCCTCAAGACCCACAACCTGCTCCATTGACTATCTCCTCAACCATTCCTCAGCTAAACACTGGCCTAGATAACTAAGTAACATAATTAGGTTTCATGGATTGAATAACCTGCTGTTCTCTATTTCCTCCACTGGGATGCATAATGTCCCATTCCATGCAAAGGCTGAACATTTTTTGAAAAATCATACTTTTAGCAGTTCTTTTGCCAAAGGCAAACTAAACAATAAATAGAATCATAGAACCCAGTCAGTACAGAAGGAGGCCGTTCGCCCCATCGAGTCTGCACCGACCCTCCAAAAGAACACACTAGCCAGGCCCAATCCCCCACCCTATCCCTGTAACCCCACCGAGGGGTAATTTTGCATAGCCAACCCACCTACCCCGCACATCTTTGGCAGAAAACCCACGCAGACACGGGAAGAACGTGCAAACACCACAGTCACCCACGGTCTGAATCAAACCCGGGTCCTTGGCTCTGTGAGGCAGAAGTGATAACTGTTAACCAATGCAAAATATTATTAGAGCTAAGTCACATTGCCTTCCCCCTCCAAAAAAAAAGAGAAATCAACTTGTTAGAAATTCAAATGATTAACCCAAAAAAGGAACATGGCAGTTTTAATGAATACTGATCTCTAGTTTATTGCTATTCTATTCTATTCTAAAGATCTCTCAAATTAATGTGCAAATAATTATAATCTTCAATACTAGTCTTCATCTCCAGTTTCTTTCATTTTCAACAAAACTAAGTAAGTTGTGGAACCAGTTTCTACTACGCCCAGTGATATGAAGTCTTCCTGTTTAGTTTAGCAGAATGCATGATGCACCATTTACTGGATTCACCCAGTACTGAAAAAATTCAATGTTATAATGCTGCTAAGTTTAACAAATCTTGAAACTGAAATGTGGACTCAAATCTCAGATCACAGGTAATGTTAAGCGCCGGTGGCCTGTATACAAATGCTGTCAGGAGACAAAAAAGCTCTTTCCTGATCCATGACCCTTTACAAAAACTGACCTACGAGCTGCCAGTGTAGCAAACAAACAGAAATATCCTGTTCTGCTAATGGTCATGAATCTGAAACATTAACTCTTGTTTCTTTCTCCACAGATGCTTCCAGACCTGCTGAATATTTACTACATTTTCTCTATTTTTTTTAGACTGGCATATCAGCTTATGTGGAGGCAGTACCTGTATTATTTCTTCGCACTTCTAGTGAAATTGTGCACATTCCATTTAAAGTAAAGGTATGAACAATGGTTATCATTTAAAAACAAAGCTTAGTTACTGAGCTGTCAATATTAGCATTTATCTCTGACGGTGTCACATTCATCCACGATAGAAAGTAACCAAGAGGGAGACTGCAAAATCCCATGTTGACTATATTGAGAATTTTGTTGATGCAACATCTAGTTAAGCATACCAACATGCTGAGGTGCACCTTTGCAGGTTAGGTTTAGATTTCACCTGAAATGTTTCTTATGGTTAATTAAAAGGTACCAGATGGGTTGCGGAACCATATGGGAAATGAACAAAGAAGAAAAGGAAACTTTGAAGCTTTATATTTCACATATAGCCTTCCCAGGAAGACATTATTGGATAGAAAACAAGGATGGTAAAAAGATAGCATTAGTTAAATATGTTCAAATACAGGCAAAGGCCACACAAGTTTATTATCATGCAAAATTATTACATCACTATGAACTGGAGTTAATAATCATCGTGTTAAAGAATTCCAATAATTATCACGAACAAACTAAATTCTGTTTCTCATAACACTGGAACATAATAGAACAATTGAATAGCAAACATTAGTAAAAGCAAAATGGAGCTAGAAAGTAGAGTTACCTGCATTGCAAGAACCAATAACTTAAACAGAACAGTTGGTTAAGCGCCGAGTAATCGGTTATTAGAGCAATATAATCTAAAGTTACATGTAAGATGTGACCAAATCTCTTGCGCTTCAACACCAAAATGGCAATTTTTACACCAGAGTGACATTAATTTGATCGTTTTCAATGTAATTCTTGAAAAGACATCAGCAACATTTTACAGCACCCACGTGCCTTGACTACTGAATACCAAGAATATTACTTCCTGCATGAATACCGCAAGGGGATACATCATATTAAGAATCGATTCACATGCAAAGAGCTCACATTTGTAAGTACTATCAGTTGCAACGAAAATAATAATATGATTCACTTACATCAAACCTTGGCAAGTCACCGTGTGTTCGATCAAATTCAACGTGCATTCCAAAGCTGTCCTGCTCAGCCTCCCATATTCTACCCTCTGTAAACTTGAGTTAATCCAAAACTCTGCTGCCAAGTCACAGTAAAGTCCAAAGATGTGTAGGTAAGGTAGATTGACCATGCTAAATTGCCCCTTAGTAACCAAAGATGTGTAGTTTAGGTGGCCTGGATATGATCAATGCGCGGGTTATGGGGATACGGAGGGGGAGTGGGCCTAAGTGCTCTTTTGGAGGGTCAGTGCAGACTCGATATGCCAAATAGCCTCTTTCTGCACTGTAAGGATTCTACGGAAGCCCTGTCTACCCTGTGCCCACTGACCTACAAAAGGTTTCTGTCCAAGCACTCCTTAATTTTACAATTCTCATTCCTGCTTTCAAATATCTCCATGGCCTCACCCCTGTCCGATTTTTGTAATCTCTTTGAGCACCACAATCCCCAGATATCGCTGGTCATGCAACCCTGCACATTCTAGATTTTAATTCTTCCACCATTGATGGCCTTGCTTTCAGCTGCTAAGGACCAGAGCTGGTAAAATCCCTCTATAAACCTTTCTGACTCTACTTCACTTTCTTCCTTTTAGACACTCCTTAAAACCTCCCTTGGATACATCTTTGGCCATCTGCCTTAATTTGCCCAATGTGGTCCTTGCCTAATTTGATGCTTTTGATAAGCGCCTTGTGACATTTTATTATGTTAGAACCATTATCTAATAATACAAGCTATTGTTGTTATGTCAAAGGATTTATTCCACAGTATGAACAACAGTTCTGCAAAACATGCCAAGAAAATAGCTTATAAAAATATTTCAGTTTGCACTCTGCACCATTTATTGTGCAATGGTAAAAAAAACCCCCAAAAAAGTCAATGTGTTTTAAATTTGACTTTATATTCATCCATGTGTTTCCATCCAGTACATCAGTTGCCAACATTTTGTTCTTTGGGCTCAATCCAAAAAATTGAATTAGAAACCTATTCGGACAATTTTCCTCCCTAATTCTATACACTTCTTAAAAGGGTTATTCTTTACCATGGTCTCAAATGAAAATCATCCTGTCTGGAATAGAGAGCTTATTACCAACATTAATATTATTTAACATTTAAATATTACAAGACATTGCTGAAATTAAAATTTGTGGAGAGAAGAAAATTTTAAATTATTCCAAGGGCTCAGTGTGTATTACCTTTTGACCTAAAATCGAACATTTAAGTACTCTTTGATTAAACAAGTGACATGCAACTTCTTCCAACTCCGGGTCGATATAGGTCCATTACTATTTTGCCTATTCATCACTTATCTTCTAAACCAAACTGCACCATCCCTGTGCAGCAGTCCAGCTTACGTTTAAAGAAAATATGAACGGACTAACAATGACCAGAATGTAGAATTTCCAGCCTCACCCGCTGATGGGATTTTCTGATTCCACCGAAGCCAATGGATTTTTGGCTGGCTCATTGCATCCGCCGCAGTGGGACCCGCCATCCCAGTGCTGGAAAATCCCCGCCATTGAAAACGCAAGGCAGTCTTGGCAGAGACGTCAAGTTGACATCTGAAGATAGTGACTCTTTGTTAGGATGAGAGTTCGCAATTTCCACCCAAATGTGAACTCATCTTTTCACCTTTTGAACGCTGACATATGCTCTTCTCTCCCCCGCCCACCCCCTCAGAAATTACTGCTTTACAGATTTCCAGTTTTTGTTTCGAATCCACGAAATGAAAATATTTGGCACATCATTAAACAACCGCGTCTGAAGTTTCCAGTCAAAAAGCAGGAAAACGGTTATGTGCAATTTAGTGACAGGCAATGAGAAATGTGCTGACCTTGCCGCAGTTTCTGAGGCAAGCCTAATTGACAAAAGATCCAAGAACTCCCGATGTTAAGAATGCTGGTCTCTAACAACTTGCAATTTGGGGATGGACGTGTTGTGACAATTAGAATTCCGCCTGATAAATTTAAAAGACTGAAGCATCTTTAATTTTTAAAAAATAATCTTTATTGTCACAAGTAGGCTTACATTAACACTGCAATGAAGTTACTGTGAAAAGCCCCTAGTTGCCACATTCCGGCATCTGTTTGGGTACACAGAGGAAGAATTCAGAATGTCCAATTCACCTATCTTAAAAAGGGCAACACAAGAAAAAGGAGCATGTGAACAGGAGCAGACCTTGAAGTATGTTCCACTATTCAATTAAGTGACAACTGATTTGTATCTTAATTACATCTGTCCACCTTGATCTGAATACTGGAACAGATGCAGAACTAAAATTTAGCTTATTTAAGGTGGACAGATTTCCAAAATGAAATGAAAGCTATAACCAGGGCACATAGAAAAGCCTTGGGGAAAGTGGGGCTCTGTGATGATTGACATGTTGGATGGCCAATGGCAGGAGTCTTGGGAAGCTGCAGTTGAAGACAAGGTGGCACATTGGCAGCGTGGTTAGCACTGCTGCCTCACAGCGCCAGGATCCCGGATGACTGTCTGTATCGCGTTTGCACTTTCTCCCATGTCTGTGGGGGGTTTCCTCTGGGTCCTTCGGTTTCCTCCCTCAGTCCAAAGATGTGCAGATAAGGTGGGGTTATGGGGTTTCAGGGATAGGGCGGGGGAGTGGGCCTGGATAGGGTGCTCTTTCAGAGGGTCGGTGCAGACTCGGTGGGCCAAATGGTCGTCTTCTGTACTGTAGGAATTCTATTCAGGAAACCATGTGATGACATTTCCCAGAATGGCAATCCTTATAAAACACCCAAATATTGAAGACAGCAGTTACAAACCACAAAATTTTATTTAATTTATATTTTTGCCTCGCTTTTAAAAACAAAAACTGAAATCAAGGTATTGTTTATCATAAGATCCTAGAATCCTCTATTGAACGTTGATAAGAACAATCTCCATTTAAAATCTTTGCTTATTTTCATTTGTACAATCTGGATTTTAAATGAGTGACTGTACCTCAAATGGGGAGATTTTGTTTGCACCAGATCCCCAAGGAGGAAAGTGTCATGATATGCAAACATGCAACCAGTGAACACTCAGAATAGGACGCAACCAATGGGCAGTCAGGACACTCAGAGGTGGCATCACCACAAGGGGGCATGACATAAACACTATAAAAGGGATGAGACACTCACACCCTGCCTCTTTCCACAGACAGACATCTAGAGAGTTAGACAGGGTTGATCAACAGCATTCACACCCCAGCACGTGGCTTAGAGCAAGCTGGTACAGTTAGACTGAGTTACTACAGTTAAATTAGCAGAGAGTCAAACTCATTTGAGAACTGTGTTAATAGTTCAATAAACACGTTGAACTCATTTCAGAGTCTGGAGCATCCTTTAGTTAAGACTGCATCAAGTATGGGCAGCACGGTGGCGCAGTGGTAGCACTGCAGTCTCACGGCGCCGAGATCCCAGGTTCGATCCTGGCTCTGGGTCACTGTCCGTGTGGAGTTTGCACATTCTCCCCGTGTTTGCGTGGGTTTCGCCCCCACAACCCAAAGATATGTAGGGTAGGTGGATTGGCCATGCTAAATTGCCCCTTAATTGGAAAAAATTAATTGGGTACTCTAAATTTATTATTAAAAAAAAGACTGCATCAAGTAGCAGCCTGTGTTATCCGAAGCAGCAAAACACAACAGAAAGCACAAACTTTCAGTGAGAAGTTTGGCTGAACGTGCCATAGAATTTCTAAAGTGCAAAAAGGAGGCTATTCGGCCCATTGAATCTGCACCAACCCACTGAAATATATCCCTATTTAGGCCCACTGCCCTACCCTTTCTCCATAACCCCACCTTACCTGCACATCCTTTGGACACTGTGGGGCAATTTAGCATGTCCAGTCCACCTAACCTGCACATCTTTGGACTGTGGAAGGAAGCCGGAACACCTGGCCTCCTGCATGAAATCCCTGATTTGCTAATCAGAGTGTTCTGATGGAATGGTCAATAAGGGCGCTGAAAGGCAAATAAATCAGGGAAGCGAGAAGCTGTCTCATTGAAAAACCGTCCATTTTGGGGAGAAAAAGTTCATCCTGAATGCCAGCTGTGGGTGCCTGTAGGCAGCATTCCTGTGCTCAATGGTTGGCGAGTGGGTAACATTCCAAATTCCCAGGGTGCAGCCAAGAGATTGTTTTGGGTTTTCCAACAGTAAATAAAGTGAGAGATTAAAGGGAGGGGAGAGGAAGTAACAAAATGCTAATGCTATGCAAAAAGGGAGGTGTGAGGTGTTGATAGAAATCTCTGATATGGTTCATGTAAAGATGGACAAAACTGCCAAAGGGACATTTGAGCTAATTTAAGCAAATTGTCAGGCTGGTTTGGGGGGGGGGGGGGGGGGGGTTAAAATGAAAATTTTGGACTTGCCCAGCAAAAACCAGGATGCAAGGTCACCATAAGCTGATTTGCCGAAGGGCTGATCAATTAAGTCGGGACACGGGTTCAGGGTTTTAATGTCAGCGTTGGCTGTGCCGCCCCTGTGACACAATGGTTAGCACTGCTCCCTCACAGCTCCAGGGTCCCGGGTTCAATTCCGGCCTCAGGTGGCTGTCTGTGTGGAGTTTGCACTTTCTCCCAGTGTCTTCATGGGATTCCTCCGGATGCTCCAGTGCAGACTCAATGGGCCAAATGGCCTCCTTCTGCACTGGAAATTCTATGATTGTACCACTCGCACCGAGACAGGAGCCTGTGGCTTCAAGTTTCACTCCAGAGCCCTGAGCACAGAAATCTAGGCCTACAGCCCAGTGCAATATTGAGTGTTACACTGTCAGAGGTGTCATTTTTTTTTTTAAATTTAGAGTACCCAATTTATTTTTTCCAATTAAGGGGCAATTATGCGTGGCCAATCCACCTAGCTTGCACATCTTTGGGTTGTGGGGGCGAAACCCACGCAAACACAGGGAGAATGTGCAAACTCCACACGGACAGTGACCCAGAGCCGGGTTCAAACCTGGGACCGTGGCGCCGTGAGGCAACAGGCTAACCCACTGCACCGAGGTGTCATCTTTTAAACCGATATCCTGTCTACTCTCCAAAGTGAACACTGATGCCATTCCACTATTTCAAAATAGAAGAGGAGAATTAACATCCCTAATAATAGATTGCCTGTTCCTTTCTCTTTCTGAATTTGGTAGTTTTTTGTGCGCAAACTGCCCATTATTTTTCCTAAAGTTGAAATACTTATTCACTGTGTGGGCTTTGGGACATCCAAAGGTTTTGATACGGCTCTATTATCTATATACACGTTTTTTGTGAGGAAGCTATACAAGTCTTTTCCATAAAGTTTGGCGGAAGACAAATATAAGCACAGGAGCCTTAGAAAATCCAACATAGCGGATGGGGCCTTCCTAACCTGCCCACCTTGGCATTCACCTGCCTACTCAGTGAGGATGCGAGCCTGTCTCCAGCCCATGTCTGCCCCCTCAGAGGCAGACATGGCTGATACATTTGGTACATTTATACCAAATGTATCAGCCACTTCAATCATCCATTTTCCCCACCCCCATACTTAAAAGTTGATAACAAAGAGGATGTGTAATGACTTTTGCACTCTAACCTACACCTGAGAATCCTCTTTCACTCCCATCCAATCACTCATTGGAACTGGATGGCAACATCAGAGCTTACCAGAAGACCCGCATAGGCTGATGGTAAAAATCACCGTCACTTTTTATATTTTTCTTTTTAAAAAGGAGAACTAGCTCATGACAGCTGAGAGGGATTGGCAATTGACTTCCACCTCCTCAACTCGCAATCCTTCTCCCAATACAGAAGCTTTTCAGATACTTAGGAAGGAAGGCATGCTGGGAAGGGTGGGATTCACAGCGATAGGTGGAGATTGACAAAGATGCCGTGGAGAGAAAGATAAAGAAAATGTAAATGGAGGTGATTAAGGCTAAGATAGTGGCACAGTATCCAGTGGCACACTTCCAACGAAGGCCAACGTAAACTGGAAGAAACAGCACCTCATCTTCCAATTAGGCACGTTACAGCCTAATTTTGCTTTCAACAACTTCAGACTGTGAACTCACTTCTATCAATTTACCTTAATTTCTTCCATCGCTTGTTTTTTCCCCTGAGGATTTTCCCCCACCCCACCCCACTAAGGCAATCTGTTCCCTGTTCCCAGTTGTCCTTTGACACACTGCTTACCACTGTTCGATATTAACATGTTCTAAACTCTGTGCCACTATCAGCACCCTTCTTAGCCTTAATCACCCCACTTACATTCCCTTTGTCTTTCTGTCCACAACATCTTTGTCAACCTATAAAACTGGCCTTATTTCCAGTTCTCTCCAGCTTTGACAAATAAGAACAACGAAAAAGTACAGCACAAGTTCAGGCTCTTCGGCCCTCCAAGCCTGTGCCGATCATGATGCCCTAACAAAAAAAAACCTTCTGCCCTTTCTCGGTCCATATCCTTCTATTTCCTCCCTATTCATGTATCCATCCAGATGCCAAAGTGTCATCCAGACTCGAAACATTAGCTCCCTTCTCTCTTTTACAGATTCTGAGATCTGCTGAGATTGTCCAGTCTTTTCTGTTTATGTTGTGTAATTCCTATGTCATATTCCTTGGCATTCCATAAAGTTGCCATTTGGACTAAAGAAGTAAAGGAGGAGCGGTGTTATGTATTTAAACAGTACATCATTGCTGGTGGAACGTCACCCATCCTGTAGTGACGTCATCAGAGAATTTCCGCGGGCTTTAGTTCCCCTCTTAGGCTTGTTTTTGGCAGTCTCCATTTTTTTTTAAGAACAGTACAGCACAGAACAGGCCCTTCGGCCCTCAATGTTGTGCCGAGCAATGATCACCCTACTTAAACCCACGTAACCCGTATACCTGTAACCCAACAATCCCCCCATTAACCTTACACTACGGGCAATTTAGCATGGCCAATCCACCTAACCCGCACATCTTTGGACTGTGGGAGGAAACCGGAGCACCCGGAGGAAACCCACACACACACGGGGAGGACGTGCAGACTCCACACAGACAGTGACCCAGCCGGGAATCGAACCTGGGACCCTGGAGCTGTGAAGCATTGATGCTAACCACCATGCTACCGTGAGGCCCCACGGTATCTTGTGGACCTTTGCTCCAGCTCCCATCTGTTAAACCTCTTTTGCTGTTAGCTCCATAGACAGTGCAATTTCTACTGCTGATTTGAGAATTACGGCACTTTCAGTAAGCAGCTTTCTCACAATAAATTTGTTGTGGAGCCCACATAGCAGCCTATCGTGAAGGGTATCGTCTAGTGTTGCACCAAACTCGTAGTATTTTGCTGACCTTCTTAAGGTCACCATGAATTGTAAGATACTTTCACTCTCTTCCTGACTACGACGGTGGAACAAAAGTCTTTCTGCAATTACAAATGACCCTTGGTGAAAAATGCCCTTTAAACTCTCAGCTTTTCTGGATAGACTAAGCTTTGCAGTAGCATAAATGTTTTATGCCCTACTGAGCTAAGAAATGTCACAGTCTTTTAGGTCCTGATTAGCGATGAAATAATGTTAAAATCTCTGTTAATGCGAGTGCCAAGTCTCAGTCTTCATCAAATGCATAATTTAATCAAGCAGAGTCAGCATACTTTCATGAAGGGGAAAATCAGACCTGCCTGAGGTGGCAACAAGCACAGTAAAGTAGATGAAGGGGAATCAGTAGGTGTCATATAGGTGGATTTCCAAAAAGCATTCAATAAGCTGTAATGAGATAAGAGCTCATGGTATTGGGGGTAGTATATTAGTGGGTTGACTAACTGATAGAAGATGGAGTTGGGATGAGCGGGGCACTTTCAGGATGGCAACCTGTAACTAGTGGAGTGCCACAGGGATTATTCACAATATATATTAATGATGAGGGATGTGAATATACTATTGCCAAGTTTGCGGATGACGCAATAATAGGTGGGAAGGTAAGTGATGAGGGTGACACAAAGTCAACACAGGGATACACACGGGTTAGGTGAATGGGCAAAAACTTGGCAGATGGAATATAATGAAGGAAATATTAACTTTTGTAGGAAGAATAAAAGAGCTGAATATTATTTAAATAGAGAAAGACGGCAGAAAACTGTAGGACAGGGATTTGGGAATCCTTGTGCATAAAATCACAAAAAAGCCACATGCAAGTTCAGCAGGTAATTGCGAAGGCAAATAGAATGTTGGCTTTTATTTCAAAGGGAATTAAGTATAAAAATAGGGAAGTCCTGCTAAAATGAAGGCACTTGTTAATCCACACCCGGAATACTTGAACTGCTTCGGTCCTCTTACTGAAGGGTTATATACTGGCATTGAAGAGAATCCAGAAAAGGTTCACTAGGTTGCCCAAAGGTATGGAGGGAATTTCCTATGAGGAGTTTAAGTAGATTGGGCCTGTACTGATTGTGGAGTTCAGAAGAATAAGAACTGACCTATTGTGACATGTAGGATTCTCAGGGGGCTTGACAGCATAGATGCCAAGAGGATGTTTCCACTAAAGAGAACTAAAGGAGAATTAAAGTCCTTTCAAACACTCTGCTACCATCACGACAGAGAATGGACTATTTAAATACATGACATGCCTCAAGTGATATGTCAACTCTTCTCCTCAAATCTCATATTAATCTCCCCCTTCTCTTCAACTAACCTCCCTCTTCCTGCACAGACTTTACTGTAGTATTCATCAATACCAATCGGCATCCAGGACCCTCCACCCCTTCCCACCTCTCGGATCCCATCGCTTCTAACCTCAGCCATTGTCGTGTATTCACCATAACCTCTGACCGTCCTATCTTGGAGACTGAACGCACTGTACTCAGTCAAGGACTCTGCTTCATACCCCTTAAGCCCCCACCTCAATGAATTACGGGCTCGACATGACGCTGATTTCTTCTTCCGCCGCCTTAGTCTCCATGCTCACGTCTTCGGGCAGGACTCCTCCCCTCCCATTCAACAGATCCTTTTATTCGCCTCCAGCATTTTCCCTCCACCTGGACCCCACCCTCCCACCGATTACTGTTCAGAACTGTCAGCGTGAAATTAACCGTCTCAACTTCTCTGTGCCCCTCATCTACTCTCATCTGTCGTTTTCTGAACTGGCTGCACTCTCTCTCAGGTCCAACCCTGATTTTCTCATCAAACTCACCAAGGGCGGGGCTGTTATCTGGCATACTGACCTCTATCTCAGAAGCTGAACAGCAACTCTCAGAGACACGTCCTCCTACCTCCCCCTGGACCACCAGCGAGCATCAAGCTATTGTCACCAACCTCATCTCCTCCAGATCTTCCCTCCACAGCTTCCAACCTCAATCTCCCAACCCCAGACAGCCCACTTCTACCTCCTCCCTCAAATCCACCAACAGGACTGTCCCGGTAGGCCCATCATGTCAGCCTGTTCCTGCCCCCACCAAACTAATTTCTTCCTATCTTGACTCCATACTCTCCTTTTATCCAGTCCCTTAGATTAGTGATTTCTCCGATGCCCCACATCATTCCAGTTCCCCGGCCCTAACCGCCTCCTCTTTACCATGAATGTCTAATTTCCCATCAAGATGGTGGACGGGGATCGTTTGTGCCTCTGTTGCCCCGTCCACCAACACTCTCCTCCGTCAGGCTGAACTTGTCCTCTAACCCGCTAACTCAATAATTTCTCCTTCAACATGTCTCATTTCCTCCAAACCAAGGTGTGGATATGGTACCCACATGGGCTCCAGCTTTGCCTGGGGTATGTGGAACATTTCTTGTTCCAGTCCTACCCTGGCCCCATCCCACAGCTCTTATTGGTACATCGATTACTGTTTCGCTGCCACTTTGTGTTACCGTCTGAACTTGGAAAAATTTATTAATTTCACTTTCAATTTCCACTCCTCTATCGCCTTCACATTCTCCATCTCCAACACTTCCCTTCCCCTCCTTGACCTTTCTATTTCAACATCTTCATGCACAAATTCGAAGAAGACCTCCTCACCGCACAAGACCTTTAACCGACACTGTACACCAGATACATCAATAACATTTTTTGCCTTTGGGCCCATGGTGAAGAATCAATGAAGCGACTGCACAATGAAGTCAATAAGTTCCATCCCACCATCAGACTCACCATGGATTACTCTCCAGAATCGATTGCATCTTGGACAGACGCATCTCCATCAAGGATGGTCACCTCAGCCCTTCACTTTCCCGCAAGCCCACGGATAACCTCACGATGCTCCACTTCTCTAGCTTCCACCCTAAACACATTAAAGAAGCCATCCCCTATAGACAAACCTTCTGTATACATAGGATCTGCTCAGACGAGAAGGAACATAACAGGCATCTACAGACGCTGAAAGATGCCCTAATAAGAATGAGATATGGCGCTCGACTCGTCGATCGACAGTTCCAACGCGCCACAGCAAAAAACTTCACTGACCTCAAAGACAAACACAGGACAAAACCATTTGTCGTCCAGTACTTCCCCTGCAGCCTTCATCACGTCATCACTGAAGATGAACATCTTGCCAAGGCCATCCCCACACCCCCACTACTTGCCTTCAAACAACCGCGCAACCTCAAAAAGACCACTGTTTGTAGCAAATTACCCAGCCTTCAGGAGTACAGCGACCACGACACCACACAACCCTGCCATGGAAACCTCTGCAAGACGTGCCAGATCATCAACATGGGTACCACCATTACACATGAGAACACCACCCACCAGGTACGCGGTACATACTCGTGCGACTCAGCCCACGTTGCCTACTTTATACTCTGCAGGAAAGGATGTCCCGAGGCGTGGTACATTGGCGAGAACATGCAGATGCTGTGACAACGGATGAACGGACAACGCGCGACAATTGCCAGGCAGGAATCTTCCCTTCCAGTCGGGGACAACTACAGCAGTCAAGGGCATTCAGCCTCTGATCTTCGGGTAAACATTCTCCAAGGCGGCCTTCAGGACACGCGACATCGCAGAATTGCCGAGCAGAAACTGACAGCCAAGTTCGGCACGCACGAGTAAGGCCTCAACCGGGACCATGGATTCATGTCTCAATTACATTCACCCCCCACCATCTGGCCTGGGCCTGAGACAATTCACACCTCTTTAACCTGTGACTATCCCTCTCTCCAGTCGCTCCATCTGGACCTGTAAAGACTTAATTACCTGCAAAGACTCGCATTCAAAGTATCATCTTGCATCATTGACTTTGTCTATATATGAAGTGTTTGTGTAACCTACCGCTTTACTCACTTGATGCAGGAGCTGCACTCCAAAAGCTTGTGATTCGAAACAAACCTGTTGGACTTTAACTTGGTTTTGTAAGACTTCTTACTGTGCCCACCCCCGTCCAACGCCGGAATCTCCACATCATTTCTATTTCAATTTCTGGGGATAGGCTGTCCACTAATATCCATTACAAACCCACCGACTCTCACAACTACCTCAACTACAGATCTTCACACCACACATCCTGTAAGGACTCCATCCCATTCTCCCAGCTCCTTTGCTGCCATCGCATCTGTTCTGAAGATGCCACATTCCAAAACGGTGCTGCTGACATGTCTTCATTCTTCCTTAATCATGGTTTCCCACCTATTGTGGTCAACAGAATGCTCAACTTTGTCTGACCCAACTTCACCAGACTTGTAGATCAGATGGGGGAGTTCAAGAGGTGGGACATGCTGCCATTGTCGTTGGCGGGGAGGGTGCAGTCCGTCAAAATGACGGTGCTTCCGAGGTTCTTGTTCCTCTTTCAGTGCCTGCCCATCTTTATCCCCAGGGCCTTCTTTAGGAAAGTGACTAGCAGTATTTTGAGCTTTGTGTGGGCACATGGGACTCCGAGAGTGAAGAGGGTGTTCCTGGAGAGAGGGAGGGATAGAGGCGGGCTGGCGCTGCCCAACCTTCTGGGGTACTATTGGGCAGCCAATGTGTCAATGGTGCGTAAATGGGTGATGGAGGGGGGAGGGGCGGCGTGGAAAAGAATGGAGATGGTGTCATGTAGAGGTACGAGCCTGGGTGCCATGGTAACGGTGCCGTTGCCGCGCTCCCCTAAGAGGTTTACCACGAGCCCGGTGATGGCGGCGACCCTAAGAATCTGGGGACAGTGGGGACGGCATAGGGGGGAAAACAGGGGGCTCGATGGAGGCTCCATTGGGTGGCAATCATCGGTTCATCCCAGGGAACAGGGATGGGGGATTTAGGGGGTGGCATAGGGTGGGCATCAGTACATTGAGGGACCTGTTTATTAGTGGGAGGTTTGCGGGCCCGGGGGAACTGGAAGATAAATTTGGGCTTCCCCAAGGGAACATGTTCAGGTACTTGCAGGTAAAGGCGTTTGCTAGGCGACAGGTAGAGGGATTCCCTTTGCTGCCCTCGCGGGGGACGATGGACAGAGTGCTTTCGGGGGTGTGGGTCGGAGAGGGGAAGGTGTCTGACATCTATAAGGTAATGCAGGAGGTGGAGGAGTCGTCAGTGGAGGAGCTGAAGGCTAAATGGGAGGAGGAACTCGGGGAGCAGATAGAGGACGGAACTTGGGCGGATGCCTTGGAGAGAGTCAACTCTTCCTCCTCATGTGCGAGGCTTAGTCTCATCCAATTTAAGGTGCTGCACCGGGCCCACACATGTCCGGGACTAGGATGAGTAGGTTCTTTGTGGGTGAGGACAGGTGCGCCAGATGTTCGGGGAGTCCAGCGAACCACGCCCATATGTTCTGGGCATGGCCAGCACTGGAAGAATTCTGGAAGGGGGTGGCGGGGACGGTGTCGAGGGTGGTTGGTTCCAGGGTCAAACCAGGGTGGGGACTCGCGATTTTTGGAGTTGCAGTAGAGCCGGGAGTGCAGGAGGTGAAAGAGGCCGGTGTCCTGGCCTTTGCGTCCCTAGTAGCCCGACGAAGGATCTTGCTACAGTGGAAGGATGCGAGGCCCCCAAGTGTGGAGACCTGGATCAGTGACATGGCGGGATTTATAAAATTGGAAAGGGTCAAATTTGCCCTGAGAGGATCAATACAAGGGTTCTATAAACGATGGCAGCCATTCTCTGGACTTCCTGGCTCAAAGATAGGTATCTTGGTCAATACCAGCAGCAACCGGGGGGGTGTGTGTTCCTTATTGTAGTTTCTATTATGTAACTTGATATTGTGTTAATTTGCGTTGTTGTTAAAATGCTGTGTTGTTCATGGAGGTGGGGCGAATGTTTATGATTGCTAATATTATTGTTATTTTTGGTATTTTCTTATGGTTCGTTGTTGTATAAATTCAAAATTTTTCAATAAAAATTATTTTTTTAAAAACTTTGTCTGACCCATCTCCACATCTCTGTCCTCACCCACTCTCCTCCCTCCCAGAACCAGGATACAGTCCCTTGTCCTCGCTTTTCACCTCACCAACCTCTACATTCAAAGAATCATCCACCACTAGTTCCGCCAACTCCGGCATGATTCCACCACCAGACACATCTTCCCCTCACTCTCCCCATCAGCATTTCACAGGGACCATTTCCTCCGGGATACCCTGGTCCATCACCCACAACATCTCACCCTCTTCCCATGGCACCTTGTCATGCAATCGCAGAAGGTATAACACCTGCCCTTTACCTTCTCCCTGCTAACAATCTCAAGCCCTAAACACACTTTTCAAGTGAGGCAGTGCTTCAACTGCACCTCCTTCAATCTGGTCTATTACATTCACCTCTCCCAATGCGGTCTAGGTTACATTGGAGAGACTAAATACAGACTGGATGAACGCTTTTCAGAATACCTCCAGGCCGTCCAAAACCCAGACCTTCCAGTCACTTGCCATTTCACTGTCCTGCTCTCACATCCACATGTCCATTCTTGACCTGATGCAATGTTCCAGTGAAGCCCAGTGCAAACCCATCTTCCAATGAGGCACGTTACAGCCTTCTGGTCTTAACATTGAGTTCAACAACTTCAGACTGTGAACTCTCTCCTCCACCGTCACCCCATTTTTATTTCTATCAATTTACTTTAATTTTCATTTCTTCCATTGATCTGTTTTCCCTCACCATTGTTCCCCCCACCCCCCTCCTCTCCACTTGGGCAACTCTTCCTAGTTGCCCTTTAACACACTACTCAACTTTGTTCTGCCATTCACACATTTTAATCTGTTTATGTGCCGCTATCATAGAATCAGCACCCTTCTTAGCCTTAATCACCATTTAATTTCCTTTTGTGTTCTGTCCTCGACATCTTTGTCAAACTCCACCCATCACAGTCCCCCTATCGAGCCCCACTGTTCCATGCCCGCCTCCCCCACTATAGTATAAATCTGACACCATTTCCTGTTCTCTCCAGCTTTGACAAGGAGTCATCCAGACTCAAACTTTAGCTCCCTGTTCTCTCTCCACGGATGCTGTCAGACCTGCTGAGATTGTCCAGTAATTTTTGTGTTTGTTTCAGATTCCAGCATCCGCAGTAATTTGATTTTATTTACTGTAGTATTGCTCAGCCAGGATATAGGAAAGTGCACAAAGGTTATCTGCTCCAGCTGCAGAGGATAGCTCTGATCCCTAGAGGTCAGCCCCGAGACTTGCCTTTCCACAGCAATAATTGCTAAAACACTTGTGTGATGTGTTACTGGTCATCAATGTTGACAGAATGGTATCCCTTTTCTGTTGACGTGCATCTAGCCATGGATAAGGGAAGCACATGCGGTCTTGTGCGTGCCATGCATGATATGCGCTTTGCGCGAGTCTAAACACTGATTAAAATTGTAATGCTTTGTCACATTGGTGTTGGATGTCCCTGGAGCAGCTGCAAAATATTGCCTCCACAAGTCACAAATATATCGGACCACAGCTGTTTGGCATGTACTACAGATGTTTCCAATAGCAGCCTGAAATGGTCCCACTGCAGAGAAGGGAAATAGTGTCCTTAGCTGCCATTGGAAAAGCAGTGAACACCATGTCGGAGGTTTTATTAAATGATGTCTCACAACCTTGACCGGCAGATGGAAATGCAATTGTTAAAACGCCAAAAAATAATCAGTGGCGAGATGTGGACGCTGGTCAACTTTAAAACATCTGTGCTCGACTCTTCCAAACATACCACTGCCGCCTCCCTCCAGGTTCTAAATTTACATGGCTATAATTTCTACTCAGTGCAAATAAAATAGAAATGGTGGAAACTAGGATGTCATTACAACATGATTAAGGTCTCATCTGGTAGCAGCAACCAACAAAACAGGCAGGCACGTCCCACTGCCAAAAATGGAGAATTGGGCAGGTGCAAACACGTAAGAGGATCTGCTGTAATGAACTCCACATCCTATTTCCTACTGGCCTAAATGCAACAGGAAATCCAGTTCAACTGGTCCAGAACAGTACTCAAAAAGACCCAAGTATACAGAGCACTGAAATAACAAATTGAAATAGGTTTGACCAACGCTACATCGCTGGCATTCAAAATGTCTCACTCGCCGTGGGGTGGAGGGCGAAAGGTCACAAAAAAAGACCACGAGGTACAAGGGACAGAGCCGCAGGGGACGGGCCCCCGAGGGTAAGCTGAAAACCAGAGGGAACAACAAAAAAAGACACGCCGCTTGGGCCACACTGGGGAGAACAACTGAGGCAGGTTGGCCAAAAGGGACCAAGGCCACAGAGGGAGGGGAGACAAGTATGCATAAATATATACAATGAGCTTTGTTTGTTTCTGTTGTCTTTTTCGCTCTTTTGTAATTTCAATTTTCCCTTGGTTGGCTTTGCTTTTTATTATGCACAGTTTCTAACTTGTAACTTAACTCAAACTGAAATGTGTAACAAAGTGTGAAAACCAATAAAAACATTTACTAATAAAAAAATTCTATCGAGGACATAGGCAATCAATTCCGTACAAACGACTAATTCATTGCATAAAACATATATCGATCGCACATAAAAAACATAAATGGGAAGAACCTGCTCCTTCTGCGTAGTTTAAGATCTCACGTTCTGTGGTACTCTTGGATCAGGAGAAAAAGGAAAACTTATGGCAGATATCTAGGGCTCAAAACAGCAAAAGCCCTACAGGTGTATAGAATTTGTAAGAGGGAACTTAAAAAGGAAATTAGGAGAGCAAAACGGGGGCATGAAAGGATGCTGGCAGGTAAAATAAAGGAAAATCGGAAGTTATTTTACAAGTACATTAAGGGCAAAAGGAAAACTAGGGAAAGAGTAGGGCACATTAAGGACCACAGTGATAATTTGTGTGTGAAGCCGGGGAATGTAGATAGTATTTTAAATGAATACTTTGCGTCAGTGTTTACTTTTGCGAGGGACAATATGGGTATATAAATCAAGGAGAAGACCTGTAATAAAATTAATGAGATGAACATAGACAGAGAGGAGGTTCCGAGTGGTCTGGCAGGCTTAAAATTAGACAAATCTCCAGGGCCGGATGAAACTTATCCCAAGTTGTTGAGTGAGGCGGGGGGGGGGGGGGGGGGGGGGGGGGGGGGGGGTAAAATAGCAGGGGCGCTGGCAATAATTTTCAGTTCCTCTCTGGCCACACGTGTGTAGATGAGGGAAATGTATTTGGTGTACTTAATAATAATAATCTTTATTAGTGTCATAACTAAGCTTACATTAACACTACAATGAAGTTATTGTGAAAGTTCCCTAATCGCCACATTCCGGCGCCTGTTTGGGTACACTGAGGGAGAATTCAGAATGTTCAATTCACCCAACAGCACGTCTTTCTGGGCTTGTGGGAGGAAACTGGAACACTCAGGAGGAAACCCACGCAGACACAGGAGAATATGCAGACTCCGCACAGTGACCAAGCCGGGGATCAAACCCTGGGACCCTGACGCTGTGAAGCAACAGTGCTAATCATTGTGCTACACTCCGAGAAGGAGCACAGTTGTGAGTTTTTTGAGGAAGTGACGCAGATGGTTGATGAAGGGCAGTGGATGTTGTCCACATGGACTTCAATAAAGCCTTCGACAAGGTCCCTTGTGACAGACTGGCTACAAAAGGGGAATCGCACGGGATCAGACATAAACTGGAAAGACAGATACAGAACTGGCTCGGTCATAGAAGAGAAAGTGAATCAGTGGAAGGGTACTTTTCTGAATGGAAGGCTGGGACTAGTGGTGTTCAACAGAGATCAGTACTGGGACCTTCACTATTTGCAGTATATAAATGATGTGAAGGAAAATGTAACTGGCCTGATTAGTAAGTTTGTGCACAACACAAAGGTTGGTGGAGCTGCGGATACTGATGAGGACTGTCAGAAGATTCAGCAGGACATAGATCAGTTGGAGATTTGGGTGTAGAAATGGCAGTTGGAGTTTAATCCGGACAAATGTGAAGTAATGCATTTTGGAAGGTCTCATGTAGGTATGAAGTACACAGTAAATGGCAGAACCCTTAGGAGTAATGACAGACAGAGATCTGGGCATACAGATCCACAGATCACTGAAAGTGGCAACACAGGTGAATAAGGTGGTCAAGAAGGCATAGTGCATGTTTGCCTTCATTGCTCAGAACATTTTGAGTATAAAAATCGGCAAGTCATGCAGCTGTACAGAACCTCATTTAGGCCATACTTGGAATATTGCGCACAAATCTGATCGCCGCACTACTACAGTAGTCCCCCTTTATAACGCGGGTGTTGGGGTCCAAGACAGCCACCCGCGTTGCGACCGAGCCGCGGATATCCACGATGGGGGTTTTAAATTTATTTTAAAATCTATGCTAGCGCTTCCCATTGGGAGTCTACGGGGGGCGGGGGGAGAGGTCAGACCCCCGTAGACTCACAATGGGAAGCGCTAGCATAGATTTTTAAATAAATTTAAAACCCCCATCGTGGATCTAATTAAAACAGTGTCAATTTCAGCGGCCGGCTCACTTTGATCCGGAGGGAAGCTGCTCTCTCACTGAAACAATCAGCCGGCCGCTGAAATTGACACTGCCCGCTGCTCTCTCCCTCCAATCCAACTTTTAAGTTTTAATGTTTCTGATTGGAGGGAGAGAGCAGCCGGCAGTGTCAATTTCAGCGGCCGGCTGATTGTTTCAGTGAGAGAGCAGCTTCCCTCTCCGGATCAAAGTGAGCCGGCCGCTGAAATTGACACAACTGACAGTTGGGGTCCATAAGCCCCCCCGCGGTATATCGCGAACCGCGATATTGCGGAGCGCGGTATAACGGGGGACTACTGTAGTAGGATGTAGAGGGTTTGGAGAGAGAATAGAAGAGGTTTACCAGAATGTTGCCTGGTCTGGAAGGTATGAGGAGAGGTTGGATAAACTCGGATTGTATTCACTGGAATGACGGAGGTTGAGGGGTGATCTGATAGAAGTCTACAAAATTATGAAGGGCATAGACAGAGTGGATAATCAGAAGCTTTTTCCCAGGGTGGAAAAGTCCATTTCTAGGGATCATAGGTTTAAGGTGTGAGGGGCAAAGTTTAGACAAGATGTGCGAGGCAGGTTTTTTTTTGTACACAAGAGGGTTGAGTGCCTGGAACCGGCTGCCTGGGGAGGTGATGGAAGAAGGTACGATAGCGACGTTCAAGAGGCATCTTGACAAATACATGGATAGGATGGGAATAGAAGGTTATGGATCCCGGAAGTGCAGAAGGTTTCGTTTTGACAGGCATCATGATTGGCGCAGGCTTAGAGGGCTGAAGGGCCTGTTTCTGTGCTGTACTGTTCTTTGTAGTCTACTTGGACTTCAGCAAGGCCTTTGATTACATCCCACATGGGAAACGGTAGCAAGGTAAGAGCCATGGGATCCAAGGACATTTGGCAAACTGGATCCAAAATTGGCTGAGTGGTAAGAAACAGAGGGGAAACAGTAGACAAGGGATGTTTTTCTGACTGGAGAGTGTTCAGTGGGGTCCAGCAGAGGTCAGTGTTGGGGCCCTTGCTGTTTGTGGCTCATGTAAATGATTTAGATATGAACGTAGGAGGCTTGATCAGTATGTTTGCGGATGAAACAAAAATTGGTGGGGTGGTAAATAGTGAGGAGGATAGTCTTCGATTACAGGTGCATATAGGCGGATTGATCAGTGGCAAATGGAATTCAATCCGGATACGTGTGAGGTGACGCACTTGTGCAGGGCAAACATGGCAAGAGAATACATGGTAAGTGGCAGGACCCGAGGAAGCACCGAGGATCAAACAAAGAACAAAGAAAAGTACAGCACAGGAACAGGCCCTTCACAGGAACAGGCCCTTCGGCCCTCCAAGCCCGTGCCGACCATGCTGCCCGTCTAAACTAAAATCTTCTACACTTCCTGGACCTTTATATGCATGTACACTGGTCCCTTAAGGTAACAGAGCACGTGGATACCGTGGTTAAGAAGGCATATGGAATACTTGTCTTTATTAGCTGAGACACAGAGTTTTAAGAGCAGGGCGATTATGCTGGAACTATATAAAACGTTGGTTAGGCCACAGCTAGCGTATTGTGTGCAGTTCTGGAAGCCACATTATAGAAGTGATATGATATCACTGGGAAGGGTGCAGAGGGATTTACCGGGATGTTGCCTGGGCTGGAGAGTTTTAGTTAAGAAGAAAAATCGACTTGGGACTGTTTTCCTTGGAGCAGAGGAGACTGACGGGGACATAATTGAGATACACAAAATTATGAGGAGCATAGAAAGAGTAGACAGGAAGAAACGTTTCCCCTTGGTGGAGGGATCGATGACCAGGAGCTTAGATTTAAGGTTTAGAGGGGATGCGAGGAAAAACGTTTTACCCAGTGGGTGGTGGGAGTTTCAAACACACTGCCTGAAAGGGGGGGGAGGCAGTGATCCTCATAACATTTAAGTAGCATTTAGATGTGCACTTGCGATCCCACGGTACACAAAGCTATGGGCCAAGTGTTGGGAAATGGGATTTGAATAGTTAGGTGGTTCTTTTTGACCGCACAGACTTGATGGGCCGAAGGTCCTTTTCTGTGCTGTATGACTCTATGACCCTTTTTACTCCATGGACAACAGCACAAGAACTCTTAACATCACTTTAAACCTCCATTGTACAACACATTTTTAAGTTGAACGTTGCTTGTAAAATCATTCAAAAATCCTCATTAATTATCTCCATGTCACATGTCTCAGAAGATCCATCTGTTTGCAGTCCGCGAAGGAATCACTTCTATTCAGATTTCTCTATTTTATTGAGACATCACATCAAGGCTAAAACAGCCCTATTCAGGGTTATTTTGACCAAGGTGAACCAGCAAGATATCCATGACCAAGTATTCCCTTTTTCCTGATGACTCCTATTATCTGGTCTAGGACAGCCTTTGGGTGAAATGTTGATCACATTTTCGTGCAATCTTGACAGAGTGTCTCAAAGTCTCCCACCGAGTTCCGGAGGTCTTCTTCACAGTTCCAGCAGCAATGACCATGAAATGGTGAGTATTCCTTCAAGTGCCACTTGAAATCCACATAAACGCTATGTTCACTGCCAAACAGCTGGTTGCTGTTCAGAGAGGGCTTTAGTTGAAACGCTAGCTACCAAGATGCAATGCAGCCTCTCTAAAGAGCACTAGTGGGCATTTTAAGTATCAGCTGCTTAACAAGCCTCCAGGCAGCCTTTCCCAATGCAGGCTTTCAATTACTTTCTCAAGATGGCATCTTGCCGTTAACGCAGGCTAAACTGGTGTTTCAGTTTATGATCCCCATCTTGGCTACCCCATTAGTTCTTTAGAGCTTAAAGAATTTGGCAAAAATCACTTGCGAAATTCTTTCAACATAGGCAAGTATTTAGACCTTCGCAGCTGAGTCGTAATGATCAATCGTTTTTGTGTAAACAAGCAGTGCTGGAAACAAGAACAAGCAACTATGTGCAGTTCGCCTCTCTGGATACCGGAAGAAACCTAGTATGTGGAAACTTATTCCACCCCAGATGGACCTCGAGACTAGTTTCACTCACCTGGAAATGTATTATACTTTCCTCACCTTTGGGACACAGACTGGACACAATTGGAAGCCACATGCACCAATTGTACAGTACTGATTTCAAAGGAGAAGCACACATGCTGTAAGAATTGTTACACCACTTCCAGGTAATAGTTTCCAGATAGATTTTCATAACCTCAGTGTTTAAGCAACTAATTTGTTTCCTCACGGCACAAGCTGCTTCCAGCAGACTTAACCCATACTTATTAAATATAACAGATTTAGTTACTGATTGCAATAAGTATAACTTAGTTGCTGACTGAGACAGCATTCTTCCACATCACAAACACAGCTCAAAAATGATTCATATAAATCCTCCTGCTAATAGTGGCTTTCAACATATTTAATTCATGTTTTCATACCTTAAAATGTGCTGCTGCTATTGTCCAATATTTAGTAGGGTCCTGGTAAAGTTACTATCTTACTTGCCTTTCTTAGGGAGTGAAACATCCATCATTGCTTTGCAACCTCAGTTTATGCAACTTTATGGCAATAAAAGTCATTAAATAAAGGGGGCGGGGAGTTCATTGGTTTATTGCCCAACTTTAACTCACCTTCCCCTCTGCGTCCAGCTTGCTGATTTTCAGGACATGTTTTATTGAAGGCTTCTTAGTTTGTTCCTGAAGTTGTTCTTCCGCATTGTTTTGTTGTACCTGGAGAACTTGATGGTTCAGCAATCTAGATTTTGTAACACTGTCCCAACCACATTTCCACTTCTACACAAGATTTTCTAACTGTTCACTGTTGGTCCGCTCTTAACAAAAGCCTCTCCTCCAGAAGATCCTTAGCATGCTTGAGGCATAGGTCGGCCAAACAAAAGTTGCAGAAAGCTTTACAAATGTAAAGTTTACTTGACCTTATCAACATTCCCCCAAACTTATTATTTTGAACGAGTGTGCATTAGAGCATGACAACGTACTGTGATCTCAACACAGCAGTGGTTAAGAAGGCAGGAAACACATGAAAAATAGATAAACACAAAAAAACACTGGCCAGGACAGCATAGATAAAATAATGACGAACGGTTATAATGGAGAAAGATTAGCAGCTAGCTAGGGACTGCCCATCAGAAAAGGATCTTTGTCTTGAATCTTTTGCAAGTCTGAAAGAGGTGCTAAAAGGACCAGCTCATCTGCACAAAGCACAAAGGATAATCAAGTCTTGGTAAAACTTAGAACTTTTACAGTGTTAGACATTGTTGAATAAAAATAAGTGTTTGGGATTAATGAAGAAACCAGGCTGCTTTGGTAACTGAGCAAAAATGGAGGATTAAGGTGCCCCCTCCTTGAATGCTATTATGACAAGTGGGAAACACTATTTGATGATCAATGCAAACAGAGACCGGCGATCTGGGAGGATTTCACAGGCACCCGGACATGTGACTTCAGAAGATCCAAAGCAGACACCAGCCTACAAACAAGGCATCAGTAGAGATCATAGAAAAGTTACAGCACATAGTGGTGGCGCTGGAAGCGGAGAAGGCCTTCGATAGAGTGGAGTGGGGGTACTTATGGGAGGTGTTGGGGGGGTTTGGATTTGGTGAAGGGTTCATTAGATGGGTACGGCTGCTATATGAGGCCCCGATGGCGTGTGTGGCCACGAATGGGAGGAGGTCGGAGTACTTCCGGCTTTACCGAGGGACCAGGCAGGGTTGCCCCCTGTCCCCCTTGTTGTTTGCACTGGCAATCGAGCCGCTGGCGATGGCGTTGAGGGATTCAGAGAGGTGGAGAGGTTTGGTGCGAGGTGGGGAGGAACATAGGGTGTCGTTGTATGCCGATGACCTGTTACTGTATGTGGCGGACCCGGTGGGAGGGATGCCGGGGGTGATGGAGCTGCTAGCTGAGTTTGGGACCTTTTCAGGTTATAAACTAAATCTAGGCAAGAGTGAGGTGTTTGTGGTGCACCCTGGAGACCAGGAGGAAGGAATTGGTAGGCTCCCGCTTAGGCGGGCAGGGGAGAGCTTTAGGTACCTGGGGGTGCAGGTGGCCAGGGACTGGGGGACTCTTCACAAACATAATTTCACCAGACTTGTAGATCAGATGGAGGAGGAGTTCAAGAGGTGGGACATGCTGCCATTGTCGTTGGCGGGGAGGGTGCAGTCCGTCAAAAGGACGGTGCTTCCGAGGTTCTTGTTCCTCTTTCAGTGCCTGCCCATCTTTATCCCCAGGGCCTTCTTTAGGAGAGTGACTAGCAGTATTTTGAGCTTTGTGTGGGCACATGGGACTCCGAGAGTGAAGAGGGTGTTCCTGGAGCGAGGGAGGGATAGAGGCGGGCTGGCGCTGCCCAACCTTCTGGGGTACTATCGGGCGGCCAATGTGTCAATGGTGCGTAAATGGGTGATGGAGGGGGGAGGGGCGGCGTGGAAAAGAATGGAGATGGCGTCATGTAGAGGTACGAGCCTGGGTGCCATGGTAACAGCGCCGTTGCCGCTCTCCCCTAAGAGGTTTACCACGAGCCCGGTGGTGGCGGCGACCCTAAGAATCTGGGGACAGTGGAGACGGCATAGGGGGGAAACAGGGGGCTCGATGGAGGCTCCATTGGGTGGCAATCATCGGTTCATCCCGGGGAACAAGGATGGGGGATTTAGGGGGTGGCAAAGGGTGGGCATCAGTAAATTGAGGGACCTGTTTATTGGCGGGAGGTTGGGGGCCTGGGGGAACTGGAAGATAAATTTGGGCTAAACCAAGGGAACATGTTCAGATACTTGCAGGTAAAGGCGTTTGCTAGGCGACAGGTAGAGGGATTCCCTTTGCTGCCCTCGCGGGGGACGATGGACAGAGTGCTTTCGGGGGTGTGGGTCGGAGAGGGGAAGGTGTCTGACATCTATAAGGTAATGCAGGAGGTGGAGGAGTCGTCAGTGGAGGAGCTGAAGGCTAAATGGGAGGAGGAACTCGGGGAGCAGATAGAGGACGGGACTTGGCGGATGCCTTGGAGAGAGTCAACTCTTCCTCCTCATGTGCGAGGCTTAGTCTCATCCAATTTAAGGTGCTGCACCGGGCCCACATGTCTGGGACTAGGATGAGTAGGTTCTTTGGGGGTGAGGACAGGTGCACCAGATGTTCGGGGAGTCCAGCGAACCACTCCCATATGTTCTGGGCATGCCCAGCACTGGACGAATTCTGGAAGGGGGTGGCGGGGACGGTGTCGAGGGTGGTTGGATCCAGGGTCAAACCAGGGTGGGGACTCGCGATTTTTGGAGTTGCGGTAGAGCCGGGAGTGCAGGAGGCGAAAGAGGCCGGTGTCCTGGCCTTTGCGTCACTAGTAGCCCGTCGAAGGATTCTGTTACAATGGAAGGATGCAAGGCCCCCAAGTGTGGAGACCTGGATCAGTGACATGGCGGGATTTATAAAATTGGAAAGGGTCAAATTTGCCCTGAGAGGATCAATACAAGGGTTCTATAAACGGTGGCAGCCTTTTCTGGACTTCCTGGCTCAAAGATAGGGATCTTGGTCAATAGCAGCAGCAACCGGGGGGGGGGGGGGGGGGGGGGGGGGGGGGTGTTCCTTATTGTAGTTTCTATTATGTAACTTAATATTGTGTTAATTTGCATTGTTGTTAAAATGCTGTGTTGTTCATGGAGGTGGGGCGAATGTTTATGATTGCTAATATTATTGTTATTTTTGGTATTTTATTATGGTTCGTTGTTGTTGTATAAATTCAAAATTTTTCAATAAAAATTATTTTTAAGAAAAAAGAAAAGTTACAGCACAGAAGAGGCCACTCGACCCTTCTTGTCCATGCAAGCCCGAAGACACCCAGGTGCCTTTTGTAATCCCACCTTCCTGGTCCATAGCCTTGTAAAGCTTAGAGCACTTAAGGTACTTTTTTTTTTAAAAAGAAAAAGTACTCTCTGCCTCCAACACCAATTCAGGCAGCGAATTCCAGACTACCACTACCTTCTGCGTAAAAAAGTTCTTCCTCATGTCCCCCTATACCTTCTGCCTCTTATCTTGAATCTATGTCCTCTGGTTCTAGAATTCTTGAATCCATGTCCCCTAGTTCTAGATCATCCCACATCACCGTCAAACGACAACTTCCAATTTTGGCACGTATGGCAGATTTTGCCTTGCTAATTGGTTTGTTCAACCATCAATCGAAGTGCAGAAAGCAGATGATCTCATCGGACATCACCATAGTTCTGAGGCTGCATTCCCATCATCTCTCATGGACAGAAGTATGCCAATATGGAGAATTACGGGTGAAATCATTCAATGGAAGTTCACATATATGAATTAGCACTTTCACACCTGGTTTGACAGGTTCAGTAGCTAATATAAATAAACATCTTGCCATCTTTATTTAAAATGTGCACTTATTGTAACATTTTACTGCTCAAATCGTGCACATCACAGAATTTCCCTGGTGAATTAGGAGAACCTCTGCACAAGTGAACGTTCTGAGTTTTCGTTCCAAGATAAAACAACACAGCAGAAAAGTTGTCAGGATACAGTTACACAGGTTTAATGCCCATAAAAAGTTAAACTTGTCTCATTGCAAATCTAAAGTTAGGGTTCGACCAAACTCCAGAATAACACAGGGTTGTAGTCACACTCGGGTCAGGCCACATTTTGGTTTTAGCTTCCACGATGTTATTTATAGGGGATAGATTGCTCACCCTTTCTCCACCTCTCAAGATAGCTGTGTTTTAAAAGAGAAGTGTTTTAATTCCCCACCGAACACTAACTCTGAACAGGCAAATTACATGTGTTCTCATATGGACACGTACACACAGGAAAAGGTGATTACATAGTATGCACTTAGTTCTTAAAAGTCCAGTAAGCAATTGTCACGTGTTTCTCATGAAAGAAAGATTGAAACATTACAGGTCTTTGATTCGTTTTTGGTCCACTGAAAAGAGAGGTTGGATGGTTATGAAGATCGATTCGCAATGGCTTACTCCTTGCAGGTCTCATTGGCTTCACTTCAGTCAAGGCAGTCAAACCCCTGAGCAAAAAATTGGTTTGGTTCCTCAAATAGATAAGTAAAGGCCAGCCTGAATTTTCCCTCCTAATGGATTTGAAGCAGAGAGTCCGGTTCCTTTAGTGGGGTTCTTCTTTCTCTCTGCCTGCTGCTCCCAAAAATGTGTATTATATGTAGCTTATCAGACCTGGTTTCTGTCACAAGACCATAGGACTTGAGCAGGAGTAGGCCACTGGCCTTCAGGCCTGCTCCACCCTCTCAAGTGCATGGGTGATCTGGTTGTGGTGTCAACTCCACTTTCCTCCTGCGGGGGACCCCCCCCCCCCCCCCCCCTCCTCTCCATAGCCTTTGGTTCCCTTGTCTAATAAAAATCTGTCATGCTGTCTTGAATAAACTCAAGGACCCAGCCTTCACTGTTTTCTGAGGAAAACAATTACACAGACTTCTCCTCATCTCGGTCTTATTCCTAAACTGCATTCACTAGTTTTAGTTTCCACCACAAGAGGCAACATTTTCCACCCAGTATCTACTCTATCTAGTCTCTTCAGGATCTTGTGTGATTCAATAAGACCACCGCTCATTCTTCTAAACTCCAATGGGTATAGGTCCAACCTGTACAAGCTTTGTTCATGGATAAGACCTTCATTCCAGGAACAAGCTGAAAGAGCCTTCCTTGAACAGTATCTAACATAATTACATCCTTTTTCAAGTAAGGAGGCAAAAAACCTTACACCATATTCAAGATGTGGTCTAACCAAGGCATGTACAGGGGCAGTATAACTTCCCTACATCTATATTCCATTCCCCCTGCAAGAAACATCAACATTCCATTTGCCTTCTGTACACTTGCTGTACTTGCAATACTAACTTTGTGATTTACATGCCATATTACCCAAATCCATCTGCACCAGAGTTCTGCAATCTCCCTCCATTTAAACAGCACACTGCTTTTTTATTTTTCCTGCCGAAGTGGACAAGATCACATCTACCCACATTATACTTCATCTGCCAAATTTCTGCCCATTCATTTAACCTACCTATATCCCTTTGTAGATTCTTTATTGCCACCTCTTGACAGCTTACTTTCCTATCCAGCCAGGTGCCCGGTGTCCCCCGCACGGCCCGTTCCCCACAGTGGCAAATCCTCGTCCCAACCCCTCCTAAAAGCCTCAGTTCCCCTTCGGACCTTCCAGCAGCAACCCGATCCCCCCCCCCCCCCCCACCTGCGTTGCTCCCCCAATTGAACTCCCGTAAGTCAGCTGACTCCTGAAGTGATGTAAACAATGGAAGACGACCGATTTACCTTTGTTCTGTACACTATGAAAAACCTTAATGAAAACATTTTTAAAAAAGTTAAACCGCCTAGTCTAGGTGGCAGAGATCATAACATAGAATTTCATGTTCAGTTTGAAAGGGATAAGTGTGGGTCTAAGACTACTGTTTTAAAGGTAATTTTAAGGGTATGAAGGCAGAGCTTTAGCTAATGTGCATTGGGAAACTAGGTTAAAAGTTAGGACACTAGCGATGCAGTGGCAGACATTTTAAGGAGATATTTAATAACTTGCAGCAAAGATTTATCCCAGTCAGAAAGGAAGACCCTTTGAGAAGGATGCATTATCTATGGGTTAATAAGGAAATTAAGGATGAATTGAATCGAAAGAAACACTATCCACATCTGCAACGATTAGTGATAGGTCGGAAGAGTGGTCTGATCTTCAGAACCAAAGAAGGATAATTTTTTTTTTAAAAAGATCAGGGGAGTAGCATACGAGAGAGTTAGCTCTATAGTAAGGTTTCTATGAATTTTTGAATAGGAAAAGAGTAACTAAAGCTGGTGTTAGTCCTGTAGAGAGAGAGTCTGGGGAATTGATAATGGAAAACAAGGAAATGGTGGTGGCATTGAACAGGTACTACGTGTCTGTCTTGACTTAGAAAACTTCTCAAAGATACTTGAGGTGAAAGGGAGGCAGGAACGTTAAAACATCACCGGGGAAAAGGTGCTGGGAAAACTCTTGGATCAAAAGGCTGACAAATCCCCAAGAAAGGATGGCCTGTATCACAGGGTCTTAAAAGTATCTGCATAGATAGGAGAAGCTTGGGTTATAATTTTCCAAAATTCCTTATATTATGGAAGGGTCCCAGTGGATTAGAAAATAGCAAATGTAACACCTCCATTTGAGAATGCAAGAAACTATAGGCCAGTTATCCCAACATCTGTCATAGAGAAATTGCTAGAATCCATTATTGAAGAGGCTACAGCAGGATACTTAGATATTCGTGGTTTGATCAGGCAGAGTCAAAATGGTTTTGTGAAAGGAAAATAGTGTTGAATTTATTGCTGTTCTTTGAGGAAGTAATAAGCAATGTGGATAAAGGAACACCTGTAGATATGGTGTATTTGGTATTTCTAAAAGGCATCTGATAAGCTACCACATCAAAGATAAGAGCACATGGTACAGGGGAGAATAACATACTAGTATGGATAAAGGATTGGTTGGCTAACTGAAAGCAGAGAGCAGAGATAAATCAGTATTTTTAGGGTTGGCAAGCTGTAACTAGTGGAGTACCATCGGGATCAGTGCTGGGGCATTAACTATATAAAATCTGTATCAGTGGCTTGAAAGAAGGGACTGAATGTATGATAGCTAAATTTACCAATGACACCAAGGTAGATAGGAAAGTAAGCTGTCAAGAGGTGGCAATAAAGAATCTACAAAGGGATATAGGTAGGTTAAATGAATGGGCAGAAATTTGGCAGATGAAGTATAATGTGGGTAGATGTGATCTTGTCCACTTTGGCAGGAAAAATAAAAAAGCAGTGTGCTGTTTAAATGGAGGGAGATTGCAGAACTCTGGTGCAGATGGATTTGGTATCATGGCATGTAAATCACAAAAAGTTAGTATTGCAAGTACAGCAAGTGTACAGAAGGCAAATGGAATGTTGATGTTTATTGCAGGGGGAATGGAATATAGATGTAGGGAACTTATACTGCCTTACTTGAAAAAGGATGTAATTATGTTAGATACTGTTCAAGGAAGGCTCTTTCAGCTTGTTCCTGGAATGAAGGTCTTATCCATGAACAAAGCTTGTACAGGTTGGACCTATACCATTGGAGTTTAGAAGAATGAGCGGTGGTCTTATTGAATCACACAAGATCCTGAAGAGACTAGATAGAGTAGATACTGGGTGGAAAATGTTATACTGCCCCTGTACATGCCTTGGTTAGGCCACATCTTGAATATGGTGTAAGATCCACCAAGTGATGGAAGAGGGGGAGGAGGCCTCGGTGGAGGAGCTGAAAGGTAAGTGGGAGGAGGAGCTGGGAGAGGAGATCGACGAGGGCGGATGCCCTGGGGAAGGTGAATTCCTCCTCCTCCTGCGCAAGGCTCAGTTTAATTCAATTTAAGGTGCTGCATAGGGCGCACATGACTGGGGCACGGCTGAGCCGGTTCTTCAGGAGAGAGGACAGATGTGTCAGGTGTTCAGGGTGCCCAGCAAACCACACCCACATGTTTTGGGCGTGCCCTGCGCTGGAGGGGCATTGTGGAGACGCTGTCAAGGGTGGTTGGTTCCAGGGTTGAGCCGGGCTGGGGTCTCGCAATATCTGGGGTAGCAGCGGAACCGGGAGTGCAGGAGGTGAAAGAGGCCGGTATTCTGGCCTTTGCGTCCCTGGTAGCCCGGCGCAGGATTCTTCTGCAGTGGAAGGATGTGAGGTCCCCAGGCGTGGAGGCCTGGGTCAACAATATGGCTGGGTTTATCAAACTGGAGAGGGTCAAGTTTGCCCTAAGGAGGTCGGTGCAAGGGTTCTTCCGTGTGTATTTATTCTCATGTGAATTATTTTTGTTAATTTATTGTTTCTGTATTGGGGGGGGGGGCTACTATTATTTTTATTTTTATTCTGTATTTGTTGGTTAAAGCTTGTTGAAAATTTGAATAAAAATTACTTTAAAAAAAATTATTTACATCATTTGTCTTTCACAACCTAAGAATAAGGGGTAAGCCATTCAGGACTGAGATATGGAAAATTTCTTCTCTGAGCTGTGAACTTGTGGAATTCTCTACCACAGAAAGCTGTTGGGGCCAGTTCGTAGGACATATTCAAGAGGGAACAGGATGTGGCCCTTGTGGCTAAAGAGATCAAGAGGTATGGAGAGAAAGCAGGAATGGGATACTGAATTTGCATGATCAGCGACGATAATATTGAATGGTGGTGCAGGCTCAAGATGCTAAATGGCCTACTCCTGCACCTATTTTCTATGTTACATCATGCCTTCCTCTCCTGCAGTGGGTTACATGACATAATACACTGCGCCATGTTTTCTACATTCTTTATTACTAAATGGTGCTACTTATAAGATCCAATAATTCAGTCAGTCGTTTGGTCATATAGAACTTGAATATTGCTGAAAAGATGGACATGTTTCCAAAGCTTTCATCTTGCGCATATTAGGGCAAATGCAAGAGTGCCAAATTTCAAATGATCACAACAATTTGTATTGCAAGAGAAAAGGGTGTTGACTGATTGGCAAGTTGACTCAGATCAGTCAAGATGTTGCCATGGAGAAGGCTTACCAAGCTTCTGGGTAAATCAAAAAAAAGGTGCAAAACTTGAACATATTCCTTTTGCTTGCAGAAAATGAGTCCGTGTATATGAATGCACGTCCCTTCTGGTGAGCGAAATGAGCCAGGTTACCAGATCAATTGATTATCTTAGTTGTTAGTGTAGCTAACGTAGTGCAGCAGGGAGTGCTGAGTGAAGTTCCAGCACAGATAGCAATGGGCACGGTTATCTTTTTCTCATCTTAATGACGTGCATATTGAAAGCCAGTTCAAGATGGCCAAAATTCTGCAGAATGCCAAATAAACTAAGGACATCAATTAATGCAGAAGTGTGGCAATGTGGTTTACAAAATGATTTGATGATGCAACAAAACCAATCAAAAAGATATAAAACATTGCATTATCAGTATTCCATACATTAGACATTGTGATACGAGTGGAACTGAAACGTTGAAAAATCCTTACAAGGAATATGGAGTGACAGCATTGAGTTCAAAAGCAAAGATAATAGAAGGTTGGGCTACATTGTCAGAACAGTAGAAGACAGGTCTACAGAGGTTAGGAGGAAAAGCCTGATCACCCTGGAATACTGTACAAGTATAGACTGTTGAACCAGAAAAAAAGTTATGGCAGGTATAGGAAAGACCAGCGGGACAGATCTCAAGTTGAATAGAGATGAGACCTGCAAGACATATCAGAGAAGCTGGTCTACAGTCTATGGAGACTGTTAAAGAGCAGCGCACTTCACTGAAGTATACAAAATGTTAAATGGACAAGATAAATCAATATTACTTGAAGTTAACCGGGGAAGAAGGTTGAGGACACATTTAAATTAGTCAAATGGAAGTTTAAATTAGACAAAGTTTCTTCAATGAGTGAGCAATACATGCTTAGAAAAGAAAAACATCCAGGCAAAGGTGGCATTAGGATATTCAGAATACAGAATCATATCTACTACACAGAAGTACAGACCTCTTTAGAAAGTGACAGGTCTTAAATTGCACAACGTTACAAATAAGCTCATTTAAAGTCCATTGCATTCAGGACAACTTAAAAGTGCAACATTTTGGCCCTGCAACTGGTTAAACAGTACAAATCTTCACACTTTTATGCTTGAATTTGCTCAGTATTAAGAACTGCAAAGCACTCTGATGAAATACTGTTTTTGGTCCAAAGAAGCTACTTAACTGTGATGTGATAATGATAGCGGCGCTGAAGGTCATGGGTTCAAGTCCCATTCCAGAAGCTTGAGGGGAAACAAATCTAGACTGACACTTTATAGAAGTGTTGAGGAAAATGCAATGTTAGAAGCACAGTCATTCGGCTAGCATGTTAAACCATGGTCACATCTGTGAGCTCAGTTGGACCAATAAGCACAAGGCACTATTTGAATAACAGCAAATTCTCCTTTTGTCATAGACAATATTGACCTATTAACTAACACCACCAAAAAAAAGATTGCCTGGTCATTTATCTCATTGCTGTGAACAGATTGATTGCCACATTTGTCTGCATTACAATAGTGACTACACCTAACCATATTTCACTGGCAATGAATTGCTAGAGGTCCGTTGTCCTGAGTATATGAAAAGTGGTAAAAACAGAAGTTATTTTCCTTAAGTACGTAATTTTTTCTTTAAATCATCATCCACAAGACTGGTTGACAGTGAATAGGTTAAATGGCTAATGAAATAGAATTGTACATGTTGTGCTGACAGACAATGTCAGGTTAAAAATATTGTACCAAAGAGGGTAACATGGTGGGAATAATTTTAATCCCAACAAGCAAGTGGATTTGGATGGAGCGAGACTAAAATCTGAACCCAACATGTCCCAAACCTTCCCTTTTAACAGAGGTGGAATGGAGTGGGGAGGCACTCCCAATCTACTCTCAGGAGGCGGCATATTCTTCATTTAATTATTTTAATAAGGGTACCTGCCTCAGGTTTCCAACTTTAATACTGGCCAACCAAGAGTGCTGAGTTTTTGGAAACTGGGGAGGCGAAGACTGCTGGATAATAGGTACAGTTAAGGACCTTTCCAGCACTGCTTATAAATGAGGCCCAGGATAAACAGCTTCCCCCCGGCCCTACAAACCAATTGTTAACCTGCTACCATTCCTAAGCCCTCACTCTCTCTACTGCACGCAGTGGCTGCAGCCTTGTACAGAAGGTCCACCCATCCAATAATCAGTCAAGCCTTTTAATCTGAATGTTTGCGGCTGGGAAACAGATTCCTAAAATGCTAATTAAATCTTGCCAATAATAGGCGGTACAATGGTTTGCACTGCTGCCTCAAGGCGCTGAGCACCTGGGTTCTATCCCAACCCTGGGTCACAGTTCGTGTAGAGTTTGCACATTCTCCCAGTGTCTGCGTGGGTTTCACCCCCATAACCCAAGGATGTGCAGGTTAGGTGGATTGGCCACACTAAATTGCCCTTTAAATCGAAAAAAAAAAAAGAATTGGGTATTCTAAATTAATTTTTTAAAACGTCTTGCCAATAAAATTCAGCAAGACCAGAGGGCAATCTTTTCTCCCCAACCGCAAAATGGCTTCTCCATCCCCGCTTCCTTATAAACATCAGGGCCATTGCCGGGACTTTCCACTCTTGCCCGTCACGGGTGGAGGGGGAAAATTTGACAGGCCAGCAAACGGTTCCTGACTTCGGACTGCGATGGGACCCCATAATCCTGCCTGTAGGTTCATACAGTCTAATTGGGGCAAATTAGACAACTAGATTACTGATGCAAGTTCTACTATCATGTATCAAAAAGCACTGTGGGCCAAACATCTGGTCAGCATTCTCTGTTTTTCCAGCAATATGCATCAGCACACTGGGGAGTACAAACGTTCTGGCTAATTTATGAAATTATGTCAAATATTTTCAAAATGGTTATTCACTTTGCGCAAAAACACACTTCCTTCCCCCTTTTTGATTTAGCGAACTTCACTTCACAGTCGAGTCGTTACACAGAAGGAAACGTTCTTGAAAAACAGCCAATGCCCTATGTCATAAGGTATCAAATGTGATTAAAACTACGGTTAACAAACAAACTTAAAATGTGTATGCAAATAAGAATGATCGCTCCAAGGCCAAAATGAGGAAACCTAAACTTTTCACAGTTTTTAAATTTGATCATTATGTAGCCATGAACCAAGATATGCAGTGTTTTCCGCTGGCCAGTGCGCAAATGTCTAAACACTGTAACACAAATTATTGTCATTGGAGTGAAAATAAAATATCATGACGTTTACAGGAACCGTGTCTTGCCGCTTTCTTTACACAAAAGCTCTGTGATTCAAAAGAATTCGGTGCCCATCCATTCAGTAAAATAAAGTAAGCAAGTCGCTATAGTGGCAGGTGACCATAGGCTGCTTTCCCCTTTGAGGGGGAACAGCTGACTGGTGATGATTTAATCCGAGGATCACCACACCTCAGCCGAGGGGGCAAGGTTGAGAAGGCGGGGCCTTCATGAATAACCTCAGCCCGTACTGGAATTGTACCTGCGCTGTTGACCTCGCTCAGCATCATGAACCATCTGTCCAGCCAACCAAGCTAAACCGGCCCTCAGTGCCGCATAGACGCCCATACTTCACAAGGTCATCATAATCCCAATTTAAGTTTTCTCCCAGATCGCGTCAACATAATAAAAATTCTACACACTTGGGATGGGATATTCTGGCCCTACCCGCTGCTGGGATCTTCCGGTCTGGCCGAAGGTCACCCCACCTCCCCCCTCCCAGCGGGTTCCCCAGCGGTGGGGCGGCCATGTCTGGCAAAATATTGTAGACCTCTGCGGGACTGCATGATCCTACCAGCGGCCAATGGTGAGATACCTCCACCGCTGGAAAACACACCCACGGGACCTCATCCTCAGTTGCATGTCCTCATTTCTACAAGCACCAACAAAACATCCCACCAGGCATTTTGGATTCGTCATTTGTAATAAATTCATCTCATTCACGAGGCCACCGCAGCTTTCTTTAGTTCAGCCACCAAGAGTGATCACCAGGCCACTGTAACATTCACTTTCAAAGAGGGAGACAGTGCTCACCGGTGTAGCTTCAGAACAGCTAATTCAACTTCCGTGACAGGAAAAATTAAAGACAAAATAACCTGATGAAGAGAAATTATTAGAAGTAGCCAACACTAATTTCAGAAAGAAACAAACCAATATAGTAGACTAGATCAATTCAATGGATACGGTGTGCACGGACAGGGGATGACCGGAAAAGATTAAGAGATACAGGATTGGGGAGGGGGGTGTGGAATGGCAACAAAACAGATTAAAACTGGTTAGAATGAGGCAAACATAGGATAGGAAATAAGGCCAGTTTGCTGGAGCGATAGAAAATTAAAAGTGCTGTCACACAGAATTCTGCTCTGGGAACCCCTCTTCACTGAGCAGTCCAAAGAGTCGGAGTGAGCCTGGAGGAAATCCAAATTTACAGATAATATTAAAATAGGAGGCATGGTAAATAACTCATTGCGCCATAGGAAGCTACTGATGAGTTGGTAAAAGCGGCAGCTGGTATTCAATGTTAGTAAATGTAGAGTGATATTTTTAAAATCAAAACGTAAGTAATTAAACTAAGAATGAGGAACGGCTAGAAGATGTGGAGCAGTTCAAGGATTTTTTGGGGGGTGTTTCAGATTTTGATAGCTTAAATGTAGCACGTCAAACGGATAAGGCTACAAAAGAGCTATTGGGACAGTGAGTTTTACTGCAGTAAGTTGTAATGTAACAGTCAATGTTTAATGGTGAATCTACCATAAGAACATAAGTAGTAGTAGCAGGAGTAAGCCATCTGGCCTCTCAGGCCTGCTCCACCATTCAATAAGATCATGGCTGATCTTTTTATGGATTCAGCTCCCACTCACCATAAGCTTTAATTCCTTTACTGTTCAAAAATCTACCTTTCTTTACCTTAAAACCTTTTAACGAGGTAGCCTCAACTGCTTCACTGGACAGGGAATTCCACAGATTCAAAATCCTTTGGGTGAAGAAGTTCTGCCTCAACTCAGTCCTAAATCTGCTCCCCTTATTTTGAGGCTTTGCCCCCTAGTTCTCGTTTCACCCGCCAGTGGAAACAACCTCCCTGCTTCTATCCTATCGATCCCCTTCATAATTTCATATGTTTCTATAAGATTCCCCCATCATTCTTCTAAATTCCAATGAGTATAGTTCCAGTCTACTTGGTCTCTCCTCATAAGCTAATCCTCTGAACTCTGGAATCCACCTACTGAATCTCCTCTGCACACCCTCCAGTGCCATGTACATCCTTTCTCAAGTAAGGAGACCAAAACTGTCCACAGTACTCTAAGTGTGACCTCACCAGCACCCTATACAGCTGCAATATAATCTCCCTGCTTCTAAACTCCATTCCTCTAGCATTGAAGGACAAAATTCCATTTGCCCAATAGTCCAATCTGCTGTTATTCCTACCAAAATGGATGACCACACATTTACCAACATTGAGCTCCATCTGTCAGACCCTTGCCCACTCACTTAAACTATCTATATCCCTCTGCAGACTTTCAGTGTCCTCTTGGCTCTTCTACTCATCTTAGTGTCATCTGCAATCTTTGACACATTACACTGGTCCCCAATCCACACTTGGTCCCCAATCCAGATAATCTATGTAAATTGTAAATAATTGTGGAACCAACACTGATCCCTGAGGCACACCACTAGTTACTGATCACCAACCAGAAAAAACACCCATTTATCCATACTCTTTGTTCTGTCAGTTAACCAATCCTCTATCCATGCTAATACATTACCCGTAATGAAAAATGAAAATCGCTTATTGTCACAAGTAGGCTTCAAATGAAATTACTGTGAAAAGCCCCTAGTCGCCATATTCCGGCGCCTGTTCGGGGAAGCTGGTACGGTAACGCCATGCACCTTTATCTTATGCAGCAGCCTTTTGTGCGGCACCTTGTCCAATGCCTTCTGGAAATTCAGATACACCACATCCATCGGTTCTCCATTGTCCACCGCGCTTGTAATGTCCTCAAAGAATTGCACTAAATTAGTCAAACATGACCAACCTTTCATGAACCAATGCTGTGTCTGCCCAATGGGACAATTTCTATGCAGATGCCTCGTATTTCTTCCTCAATGATAGATTCAATCATTTTCCCCACTACAGAAGTTATGTTAACCAGCTTATAGTTAGCTGCCTTTTGTCTACCTCCTCTTTTAAACAGTGGCGTCACATTTGCTGTTTTCCAATCTGGCGGAACCGCCCCAAGTCCAGCGAATGTTAGTAAATTACCACGATTTCCCCCGCCATCTCTTTTAGTACCCTGGGATGCATTCCATCAGGGCCATGAGGCTTGTCAACCTTTAGCCCTATTAGCTTGCCCAACATTACCTCCTTAGTGATAATGATTGTTTCTGGGTCCTCACCTGCCACAGCCTCCATGCCAACAATTATTGGCATGTTATTTCAGTCTTCCACTGTAAAGACCGACACAAAATACCTGTTCAATGCCTCAGCCATTTCCTTATTTCCCATTATTAAATCCATCTTCTCATCCTCTAAAGGGCCAATGTTTACCTTAGCTACACTTTGTCCTTTTTATATATTTGTAGAAACTTTTGTTATCTGTTTTTATATTTTGAGCTAGTTTACTCTCACAATCTATCTACTTTTCTTTATAGCTTTTTTCGTGGCTTTGTTGACCTTTAAAGATTTCCCAATCCTCTAGTGTCCCACTAATATTTGCCACTTTGTATGCATTTTCTTTCAATTTGATACCCTCCTTTATTTCCTTAGTTATCCGTGGCTGATTAAACCTTTTCCCACAGTCCTTTTTCAGTGGTATATACTTTTGCTGAGCACTGTGAAAAATATCTTTGAAAGTCCTCCACTGCTCCTCAATTGTCCTACCACAAAGTATTTGCTCCTCTACCCTCTCTAACTCCTCCCTCATCCCATTTTAGTCTGATTTATTTAAGCGCAAGACACTGGTGTTGGATTTTATATTCTCACCCTCCCTCTGTATTTTAAATTCAACCAGACTGTGATCGCTCCCTCCGAGATCCCTCCTTTCATTACACAGGACCAGATCTAGGATAGCTTGCTCCCTCGTGGGTTCCATTACATACCGTTCGAGGAAACTTTCGCAGATACATTCTATAAACTCCTCATCAAGGCTGCCCTTATATACCTGGTTTAACCAATGTAGATTAAAATCCACCATGATAATTGCCATACCATTTTTACATGCATCAGTTATTTCTTTGTTTATTGCCTGCCCCAGCGTGTTGTTATTATTTGGTGGCCTTTAGATTATGCTAATCAGTGACCTTTTCTCCTTACTATTTCTAATTTACACCCAAATGGATACAACCTTTTTCTCTATAGAACCTACATCAACTCTCACGACTGCCTAGATGTCATCTGCCTTTATGTCATCCTTAAATATCACAGCTAAACCACCTCCCTTACCTTCCTATCTGTCCTTCCAATTAGTATGATACCCCAGGATATTTAACTCCCAGTCGTGACCATCCTGCAACCATGTCTCTGTAATGGCCACTAAATCATACTCATTGGCGATTATAATCATAATTGGATTGCTATGTATAATTTTGGGCTCTACACTTTAAGAGAGAGAGAGAGAGAGAGAGAGCGAGCGGGAGTGATGGGGAGCGAGAACAGAATAGAGAATTGACAAATTTGAGCTGTTTTAATATAACACGGAAATTTGATGTTTAAAATGATTAAGGGATAGAGTAGTGTAGATAGAAACAGGATATTTCTGCAATTGATGGAACATAGATAGCAAACTAAGCATCAGCAATTCTAAGACAGAAAACATGAGAAACATTAACATTTTAAACAGGATTGTGAAGTTGCAGGATGCATTACCAGAGTTAGCGATTAAAACAGGGGCCACGTCGATATTTACAAATAAGTGATTCAAAGAAAGGGAGATAAAGGCGACAAGCCAGGCACAGGGGATTAGAGATACTGCTCACGACCAGGAAAAACACTGATCGGAGGTGATTGCACCAGACTGTCTCTGCGCTGTAGTTTCTGGGTTTTTAAAAAAGGAGACTGAAAGAAGATATGCAGAGGGTTAAAGGGAGAGAGGAAAAATGCTTGTTGCAAATTAAAAATATTACATAAAAACGTAACATAGAGCCTGGATATGCTGTCACACTGACATGTTTGTACATCATAAAACACTTAATTGCCAAGTAATAAAAACTGCATTAGCTTTTGGCTTGGGCACTAGATTAAACCAAAATCAGTAGTACCTTTCTTTCCTTTCATAATGGGAGGTCGAAGCCCTCCTTTTTAGCACCAGGAAGATATTAGTACAAGTGTGCTGGGGAGCCTCCAACCTCAGTAGTTTCTTTGGTCAGTTATTGACCTGAAGGTACAGAAATCCACCACCATATACACGTGTCTTTAAACTAAGCAAATAAGCACATATGGAATTAATGTTTGCCTGATGAGAAATAGGAATGCTGCCTGTCAGAACATATGTCACTTAACCAAAGCAAGAAATCTTGGGTACAAATGTAGGGGAGAGTTTTAGTGTTACGGTTAGTGTAGAAAGCAGCATAAATTAACAAAGAGACATTGAAGAGACATAAATGAGGTGGTAAAACTATGGCCAATGCATTTCAACAGATGTAAATGTGAGGTCACCCATTTTGGATCTAAGTACTTTAAATTAATTAATGAAGAACTTGAAACAGCGAAGGGCCAAAGAGAGTTAATGGTCCATGTACACAGATTACTAAAATGTAGTGGTTGAGTACACAACATAAATCAAAAGGCTAGGAGGGTATAATATAAAGGGGAAGAATTTTGCCACTGTTATATGTACACATTTGGGCAACGCACCATAGAAAGGATATAATGGCATTGGAAGGGTAATAGCAGATTCACCAGAATATCAACAAGACTCCAAAGACCTGGATGACGAGGTGGGATTACATTAACTAGGTTTATATTCGCTTCAATGTAGAAGAATGAGGGCAGTTTGATTTTCCTTATGGGGGTCTTATTTTAATCCAGAAATTCCTCAGATACTGAAGCGATTTCTCAGACAGAGAAGCAGTCGGTATCTATATGCAGGAGGACCTGGACAATAATTAGGCTTGGGCTAAGTGACATCGCACAAGTGCCAAGCAATGATCATCTCCAACAAGAAATAATCTAACCATTTCCCTTCCACTTTTAATGGCATTACTATCACTGAATGAATCCCTCACCATAAATATCCTGGGCATTACCATTAACCAGAAACTGACCAGCCATATGAATATTGTGGTTACAAGAGCAGGTCAGAGACTGTGAATTCTGTGCCAAGTAATTTGCCCCCTGACTCCCCACCGCCTGTCCACCATCTGCACAAGTCAGGGAGTATGATGGAGTACTGACCACTTGCCTGGATGAGTAAAACTGCAACACCAGTTAAGAAGCTTGACTCCAGCCAGGACAAAGCAGCCCGCTTGACTGGCACCCCATTCATCACCTTCAACATTCATTCCTCCACCATTGACGCACAGTTGCAGCAGCGTGTACCACCTACACAATGCACTGCAGCAACTCGCGTAGGCTCCTTTGACAGCACCTTCCAAACCCACGATTTCTCCATGGGGAAGGATAAGGGAAGCAGATGCATGGGAATGTTAATATACGCAAGTTCCTTCCCGCAGGCCACACACCATCCTGATATGGGACAGTCTCACCATTCCTTCAGTATTGTGGAGCCAAAATCCTGGAACTATCTTAACAATACTGTGGGTGCTGTGGTTCAAGACGACAATTGGGGATGGGTTAATGGGATGGGCCTAGTCAGCAACACCCACATGCCATGAAAGAAAGAATATATATTTTTTAAATCTGCATTTATCGAACCATAGAAAGGTTATGGTACAGAAAGAGGCCAGTCAGCCTATCATGTCTGCTCCAGCCAAAATGGAGAAAAAATAAACTAGCCACTCATCTTAATTCCACTTTCCAGCACCCGATTTGTCATCTTGCAAGTTGCAGCACATTAGATACCTTTGGAGTTGAGCATTTCAGCCTCAACCACCAACTGAATTCCTCTGGGTGGAAACGTTTTTCCTCATGTCCTCTCCAATCCTTCTACCAATCACCTGAAATTATGTCCCCTGGTAATTGACACCTCAGCTAGGGGAAATACATTTTTTTCTGTCGACCCTACCTTGGCTCCTTATAGCTCTGTATACATCAATCAACTCACCTTTCAGCTTTCTCTGTTCTGAGGAAAACAACCCTAGCCTATCCAATGTCTCCTCATTGCTGCAATTTTCAAGTACTGGCAATATTCTTGTAAGTCTCGCTTGCATTCTCTCCACAGCAATTATGACTTTGGTGTAATGGGATGACCAGAACTATGCACAAAATTCCAGCTGTGGCCTAACCAACGTGTTATATAGTTCCACTATTACATCTCTGTTTATGTATTCATTACCTTACCCAATAAAGGAAAACATTTCATATATTTCTTGACCACGTTGTCCACCTGTCCTGCCGCCTTCAACCTGTGGACATTCACTCCAGGGCCTCTCACTTCCTCAACCCTTTCAATATCTTCCTGTTTACTGAATATTCCCTTGTTTTATTTGCCCTTTCCAAATGCAATGTCTTACACTTTTCCAGATTGCATTCCATTTGCCACTTCTCTGCTCACTCAACCAAAGCATTGACATTCTGGAGACATCAACTACACAGCTAATTTTTGTCTCATCTGCAAATTTCCCAATCATGCCTCCCAAATTAAAGACCAAGCCCTGTGGAAACTATTGTAGACCGTAATTCATTTACAAAAACATCCAACAACCGTTACCCTTCGTTTGGCAGCACAAGTGCATAGCACTGTGGCTTCACAGCACCAGGGTCCCAGGTGCGACTCTCCACTGGGTCACTGTCTGTGCGGATCCGGTCTGCACGTTCTCCTTGTATCTACGTGGGTTTCCTCCAGGTGCTCTGGTTTCCTCCCACAGTCCAAAGACGTGCAGGTTAGGTGGATTGGCCATGATAAATTGCCCTTAGTGACCAAAAAAAGGTTAGGATGGGTTATTGGGTTACGGGGATAAGATGGAAGTGAGGGCTAAGTGGGTTGGTGCAGACTCGATGGGCCGAATGGCCTCCTTCTGCACTGTATGTTCTACGTTTCCGGTGACTGGGCCAATTTTGGATCTAACCACCAATTTCCCCTGTATCGCATGAGATTTCACTTTTCTGGCCAGTTTGCCTTGGGGGACTTCGTCAAATGCCTTACTGAAAATGAAGACAACATCTACTGCACCACCTTCATCAACCTGGCGACTGCAGTGGTTAGCACTGCTGCCTCTCAGTACCTGGGACCCAGGTTCGATTCTGGCCTTGGGTTACTGTCTGTGTGGAGTTTGCACAGGTTTCCTGCGGGTGCTTGGGTTACTTCCCATAATGCAAAGTTGTGCAGGTTAGATGGGGTTACGGGGATAGTGTGGGGAATGGGCCTAGGTCGGGTTTCTTTCAGAGGGTCGGTGCAAACTCGATGGGCCGAATGGCCTCCTTCTGCACTGCAGGGATTCTATGATTCTATTTGATGAACCTCTGACCCAATTGTGTCCTCTCTCTGCCTCCACCCGATCTAGTTATCTGACTATTACGGACTTCTTTGTGCATCTCCTGTGGCGCCCTCCTGCTTTGTCACCATTATGCTGCTCACCAGCCTCAAACCATTCTTGCTGGGTTTAGTTGGGAGTTGGACATGTACGATGTTAGTGAAGCCTGGGAGTCAAAACAACCAGCAAATCAAGGTGATCCTATCACTCACCCTTGTCTGTTGCTTTGGGTTAAAATTGGCTCTTATGATTCGGATTCTCTCATCAGTCAGTAAAGTATAGGGATTATCAAAATATACACATAAAAATACTTATCCATTTGTCATGATATCAAAGTTGACAAAATAGTGTGTCTGCTGGACATGTTGGCAACACTCTCGCTTCGGAGGCAGATGTAGATTCAACTAATATTCCAGAAATTGGTCGCATAATGTCCTAGTGCAGTGCCGAGGTGCCCTATTCAGCCAAGAAGTTAAAGTTAAGCAACATTTGTCAGATCAATTGGACATTCATGTTCTCAATTCACTGTTTAATTTCCTAGCCAGGGCCCAACCAATACCAGTGAATAGATTAGTAAGAAATATTACAACACCAGGTTAAAGTCCAACAGGTTTGTTTCAAATCACTAGCTTTCGGAGCACTGCTCCTTCTGAAGGAGCAGTGCTCCAAAAGCTAGTGATTTGAAACAAACCTCTTGAACTTTAACCTGGTGTTGCAAGACTTCTTACTGTGCTTACCCCAGTCCAACACTGGCATCTCCCCATCATAGTGAATAGATCAACTGATCATTAAATTTAATGCTGCTTGCAGAGGCAAGTTTGAGTACTGGGTCAGAAATACAAAATGATCCTCGGGGAGCTATACATATAGTAACACATGAACATCTTACTTTACAAAGTTCAATAGTGGAGTATTCGTTAAAGGCCATATAGCTGCAACTTGAAAAGTCCCACGGCATGAAAACACACTTTATAATAATCTTTATTATTGTCACAAGTGGGCCCACATTAACACTGCAACGAAGTTACTGTGAAAATCCCCTGGTTGCCACAGCACAGCGCCTGTTCGGATACACAGAGGGAGAATTCAGAATGTCCAATTCATCGAACAAGCATGTCCTTTGGGACTGGTGGGTGGAAACCGGAGCACCCGGAGAAAACCCACGCAGACACGGGGAGAACATGCAGACTCCGTACAGACAGTGACCCAAGCCGGGAATCGAACCTGGGACCTTAGCTCCATGAAGCAACGGTGCTGCCTTAAGCCACTATGTTCAAGTTCGGCCCATGGAATTTGGATTCCCTGGTCAAACTGGAAGTCACCTTGGGCGGGATTTGCCATTCTTACCCCTGGTGGTGTGTTTTCCGACAGCAATGGCAGCGCTCCATTGGCCGCCGGTGGGAATGGCAGATCCCGCCAACGGGAACGGCCAGAGGTTTTTGATTATTTTCCCTCTGTGCAAAATTTCATTTTGAAGGTCAACCAAGAGACAAATCTGATGTTTCCATCCAAGAGATCCACTGCATATCAGACTTGCGAAGAAACCCTATTGTAAAAACTGGAGCAAATTATCCACTCGTGGACAAGTTCCAAAAGAAAGTTGTGGCGAGTATCTCACTGTGCCCTGTGGGTTCTGTGTATTATTTTTTTTTTAAAATAATTTTTATTGAAATTTTTCGATACAAACATTCACCCCTACTACATTTTAAATTATAACACAACAAATCCCCCCTGGAAAATCCTCCCCACGCCCTCCCCCGCGCGCACACCCCCCACCCTCCCCCCCACCCCCCCCCCCCCCCCCCCCCCCCGCGCTACCAGTCTAGCAACTAAACCGTTTTTCCCTTTCTGCCGATGGCCTCGGGCAGTCATTGCCCGCGACCCCCCGCTGACGTGCTCCCTTCGTTGCTATCCCCCCCCCCCCCTCCCTTCCCCCCCCCCCCCCCCCCCCCCCCCTCCCTTCCCCCCCCCCCCCCCTTTCTCCCCGGGTTGCTGCTGTTTCGGCCTCCAGTTCCTATCTCTGATCCAGAAAGTCAAGGAAGGGCTGCCACCGCCGGAAGAACCCCTGTACCGACCCTCTCAGGGCGAATTTGATTCTTTCCAATTGGATGAAGCCTGCCATGTCGTTTAACCAGGTGTTAACACTTGGTGGCCTTGTGTCCCTCCACTGAATCAAGATCCTTCTCCGAGCTACCAAGGACGCAAAGGCCAATATTCCGGCCTCCCCTGCCTCCTGTACTCCTGGCTCCACCCCAACCCCAAAAATCGCTAGCCCCCACCCTGGTTTGACCCTGGTTCCCACCACTCTCGATACCGTCCCCACCACCCCCTCCCAGAACTCTTCCAGTGCCGGGCACATCCAGAACATATGTACATGGTTCGCAGGGCTTCCCGAACACCTAACACACCTGTCCTCACCCCCGAAGAACCGACTCATCCTAGTCCCCGTCATATGGGCTCTGTGCAGCACCTTAAATTGGATGAGGCCCAACCTTGCGCACGACGACGACGAATTGACCCTCTCTAAGGCATCCGCCCATGTCCCATCTTCTATCTGCTCTCCCAGCTCCGCTTCCCACTTGTCTTTCAGCTCCTCTATCGATACCTCCTCCACCTCCTGCATTATTTTGTAGATGTCCGAGACCTTCCCTTCTCCGACCCAGACCCCTGACAGCACCCTATCACTCACCCCTCTATCGGGAAGCAAGGGAAATCCTTCCACCTGTCGTCTGGCAAATGCCTTCACCTGCAGGTATCTAAACGTGTTCCCCGGGGGGAGCTCAAATTTCTCCTCCAGCTCTCCCAGGCTCGCAAACCTCCCCTCTATGAACATGTCCCTCAGTTGCCTGATGCCCGCCCTGTGCCAGCTCTGGAATCCCCCGCCAGTGTTCCCCGGGACAAATCTGTGGTTCCCTCTCAGTGGCGCCGCCATCAGACCCCCCACTTCCCCCCTGTGTCGCCTCCACTGCCCCCAGATTTTAAGGGTGGCCGCCACTACCGGACTCGTGGTATACCTTGTGGGGGGGAGCGGCCATGGTGCCGTTACTAGCGCCCCCAGGCTTGTATTGCCGCAGGACGCCCTCTCCATACGTTTCCAAGCTGCCCCCTCCCCCTCCATCACCCACTTGCGCACCATCGATGCGTTCGCCGCCCAGTAGTATCCGGAAAGATTGGGTAGCGCTAATCCTCCACTGTCCCTACTCCGTTCCAAGAAAATCCTTCTCACTCTAGGGGTGCCATGTGCCCACACATAGCCCATAATGCTGCTAGTTACCTTCTTGAAGAAGGCCCTGGGGAGAAAGATGGGCAAGCACTGGAACAGAAACAAGAACCTCGGGAGGACCGTCATTTTGACTGACTGCACCCTCCCTGCTAGCGACAGCGGTACCATGTCCCACCTCTTGAACTCCTCCTCCATCTGCTCCACCAGCCTTGAAAAGTTCAGCTTGTGGAGGGTCCCCCAGTTCCTTGCCACCTGCACCCCCAAGTACCTGAAGCTCTTTACTGCTCTCTTAAAGGGGAGCCGCCCAATTCCCTCCCCCTGATCTCCCGGGTGTATCACAAAGACCTCACTTTTACCCACATTTAATTTATATCCCGAAAAGTCCCCAAACTCCGCTAGTATTTCCATTACCTCCGGCATTCCCCCTTCCGGGTCCGCCACATATAACAACAAATCATCCGCATAGAGTGATACCCGATGTTCCTCCCCTCCCCTTGTCAGTCCTCTCCACCCCCCTGAACCCCTCAGTGCCATCGCCAACGGTTCGATCGCTAATGCAAATAGTAAGGGGGATAGGGGGCATCCCTGCCTGGTGGTTCTGTGTATTATTAAGGCAGTAAATAAATTTGTAAACGTTTTGGTCTCTCAGCATGTAATTTTCAACTGTTCAAAAGGGACAAAGAAAATGTAGCAGACATAATTCACGAAGAGAAATATGCTATAGTTAGGCTCCAAATGTTTAACTGAGGCAGAGAAATCCATACAGAGCACAGGGGTTGGTGAATTTAGGCACATGTACAGAGACTGCTTTTGAAACTTCATCTGGTTGTCAACACGAGTGGCAGAGGGGGTTGGTGCAGTTGGCCGGAAGGAGGAAGCTTGAAGAACGATAGAAACTACACCACCCAGTATAGTGTGATGATTCAAACCTTCCCTAGTCGTCAACAAGCACAATCAAAATCTACTACTCATTAAAAGGCTCTATCGCCTCTGCTACCGACAACATTCATGACTTACACATGTGGGTTTTAACATGCAAATGTTCACTTGTAACCTACATCTGAACAGGACTGAGCTGTGAGTGAATTGATGTACAGCCCAGAAAGGCACCGGCTATTAAAATAAACACAAATTTCAACATGCACCTTCAAGTAAAAACAGTGAATTTGAATTTCCTGCATTCTTTCCTTCGGCCATTAAGTTTTCATTCCTCCTGCTGAAGAAAACAACCCTGCCATATCAATAAGACGCTTAATAAGCAGAACTATGTTCATAAGCAATTTCCAGCCTGGCTCTGCAGCAAGCTGAATTTCATATATAGTGGGACTTCAAGTCAAATCCACATAATTTACTCTTTTTAATATGAAAAACGGAGACTGGCTGATCCTTTTGGAGCTCAGTCACTCTGCAGCATACAAACCATTTCCTATAACCTTATTTGCTCCATTGCAATCATAGTGTGCAAAAACAAAGCATTGCTACATAAGATAGAGCCTTCTTCCTGCCACAGAACTCGACTTGTTAGGAAATAACCTCGCCACAAGGTTTGGGCGAATACAGTCAAGATACATTTTCTTGGGACTTTAATGCAGATGTAAATAGATGTAATAAATGAGTCAATTTTATTCCACAGCAGGATTGGAGTTGTAACCAAAGGGTGTCAGGCTTTAATTTTACAGCATCTGCTGATTATCACTTTGCGTTTTACAGTTGATCAATGTTAATAAATTTTTAACACTTGTTGTGGTTACATTCATGCTGATTTGCAACATGATCTTCTTGAAATAGCCAGGGTGTCCTTAAGGAACTGCAATGGTTCCTTTTGTGAAGACAAACAAAAGCAAGGCCATGTTCTTTGGGAACTGGGTTGATTGATCCTTTGTCCCCTTCACTGTCAGGTAGACCGCCTGAAGGTGCTAGGGATATGGTTCGGAGGGAATGGGGCATGCAAGAGAAACAAAAACTAGGCATGTGGGAGGGACGGTACTTCTCTGTTGCTGGTAGGAAACTGGTCATTAGGAGTGAGGCTTGCTCGGTGGTGCTGTACACTGAGAAAGACTGGCCCATTCTTCACTCCTGCGCTGTGGCAATCACCAAAGCCATCTTCTGCTTCATCTGGAGGTCAAAAATGTACTGTGTTCACAGGGACATGGTGGACAAACCTCTAGATAAAGGGCGAAAAAAAACATGTCCAACAACGCCCTCAACCTGATGGCTAGCCGAGGGCAGCACAATGGCACAGTAGCTAGCACTGCTGCCTCAAAGTGCCAGGGACTCTGGTTTAATTCCAGCCTTGGGTGACTGCGTGGAGTCTGCACATTCTCCCAGTGTCTGCGTAGGTTTCCTCCCACAGTCCATGTGCAGGTTAGATGGTTTGGCCATTTCGGAGGGTCAGTGCAGACTTGATGGGCCGAAAGGCTTCCTTCTGCGCTGTAGGGATTCTATAAATCTGAAACAAAACCTTGGAGTGTGGTTGCACCAAGCTGTGACCCTTGGTATGCAAACACCAAGTGGCACTATGTGCAGAGGTTTTACAGCATGGAAAGAGTCCCTTCGGCCCATCATATCTGCGCTGGCCATCAAGCACCTAACTATTTTAATCCCATTTTCCAGCAATTGGTCTGTATCCTTGTATGCTATGGCGCTTCAAGTCCTCATCCAATGAGTCTTAAAATGTTGTGAGGGTTCCGATCTTTACTACTATTTCAGGTAGCGAGTTCCAGATTATTTCCACACTCTGGGTGATAAAACCTTTCCTTAATTCCCCTATAAACCTCGTACTCCTTACATTAAATTTATGCCCTCTAGTTATTGACCCCTCTAGTACAGGGAAAGGTTTCTTCCTATCTACCCTCTCTATACACCTCAATCAGGTCCTCAGTCAGCTGCTCGAAGGAAAACATGCCCAGCCTAACCAGCCTCTCTTCATAGCTGAAAACACCTAGCCCTGGCAACACCCTGGTGAATCTCCTCTGCATCCTTTCTAACGCAATCACAGCCTTCCTGTAGTGCAGTGACCAGAAGCGTACATAGTATTCTAGTTTAACGTGCGTTTTATACAGCTCCAGCAATACCTGGGCTAATAAAGCCAGTTACCCCATATGCCTTCATAATCACCATGCATACCCGTCGTGTTGTCTTCAGGAACATACATACAAAAATCCTTCTGATCCTCTATACTTCCTAGCACCCTACCATTCATTGTGTACCCCTTGCCTGGTCAGTGCTCCCAAAATGCATTACCTCACACTTCTCAGGGTTAAATTCCATTTGCCACTGTTTTGCACATCTGACCAGCCCATTTATACCATTCTGTAATCAAAGGCTTTCCTCCTCACTATTTATGACACCACCAATTTTGGTATCATCTGCAAACTTACTGATCATACCCCCCCACATTCACGTCCATGTCATTACTGTTGCAAAGGATGGGTCTAGCAGAACGTTCCAAGTTGGTCAACCGTGCCGTACCACCTGTCCCTTGTGGAAATATTTATGCAAAGTAACATCTTTGACCACAAGAGGCCTTGTGGGAAAAGATAGTAGAGGATACTGTTGGATTGCTCCCTGAGCAAACTGTCAAAGTCATTTGGCAGAAAGCCCCAAAGCCAGAACTTTCAAACAAGCACCAAGATGCAGTTTGGCTAGTGGTGAGAAAGGTCCTCCCAGTCACACACACTTGGAGTCTCACCCACTCCTCACATTGCTCTTGAGGTGGCATGGTGGGGAAAAGATAATTGCCAACTCCTTCTGGAATGTGTCTTTGCAAAGAAGGTTTTGAGCGAGATGAAGTGGTTTTAGTCAAGGTTCATCCCAAGCAGCTCTGTGATGCAGGACTCTTGTGCGCTACGGACTGTTCCCAGGCATGTAAACTAAGACAAACATCAACTACAGCTGGAGGATCATCAGCTCAGAAAAGATACTCTTTGGTCTGCCTGAAGCATGTTGGCTTTCCAGTGCAAAAAGTTGCTCATGACAGAGTGTTGCAGACTGGTGCGGACCCAGACCCTGGACTGTGTGCTGAAGGGGCAGCACGGTAGCACAAGTGGCTAACACAGTTACTTCACAGCTTCAGGTTCCCAGGTTCGATTCCCCACTGGGTCACTGTCTGTGCCGAGTCTGTACGTTCTCCCCGTGTCTGCGTGGGTTTCCTCCGGGTGCTCCAGTTTCCTCCCACAGTCCAAAGACGTGCAGGTTAGGTGGATTGGCCATGCTAAATTGCCCTTGGGTGTCCAAAAAAGGTTAGGAGGGGTTACGGGGATAGGATGGAAGTGAGGGCTGAAGTGCAGACTCGATGGACCGAATGGCCTCCATCTGCACTGTATGTTCTATGCTACACTAAAGCTGGGCAACCGCCGCAGAGGCACAATGGGGAAAGGTCACAGTGTAAAACCTTTCTGCCAGTGCACCAAGAGGCTGGAAATTGTATAAAATCCCTAGGGCTGTATTGACTCACACTGAATGTTTACAGGTATCACAATTGTATTGAAGCAACTCGAGTGCAACATGATCTATGCAGAAAATGTGAATATCATTGAATTAATGGCCATTTTGAAATATTTTGTAATGTTCTTTAAGATGTTTTATGAAGTACAATAGAGACTCTACAAGCAAAAAAGTTGCCGTGTGATCCAACAGGAAATACACCTCAAATCTGAAAATAAACTACCCGCAAAAGTGGTTATAACCAGTCGATTCAGTTACAATTTCTTCAAAATTTTCAAAACATATATAAATGACATACTGATGCATTACTCAAACTCTTTGGTGCCACGTTAACGGTGATCATCAATAGGCCTGTGTACCTCAAGCTGATAGGTCAGATCCTTGAAATTTGTTCAGCTATTCTGAGTGGAGGAGGTGTGAATGGTCCATCTTCCCCTTATTTTTCAGGGATTAGTTCGGGAAACACTAAATTAATGTCCATCCTAATTCCTTTCATATTGCCCAAGTTAGCTGAAAATATAATTTTTCTTCCCGTCAGGTAATGCCCTCGTTCCTTTTAAACCTACAGCCCTCAACCTTTCCTTCAAATTACACCCTCAATTCACTCAAAAATTAAAATCTTCCACACCAGCTGCAACCTACCTTTTTCTCTCCAAAGCCCCCAAGGTACTTGAACCTCCAAATCCTTGCCTGTCTTTATTTTAATTCCTCAGACTCGATTATTCCACTGGTCTCCTGGTCCACTTTCCATTCCTTGCAAGCTTCAACTCAGAATACAATTCTGGAGCCTGCTTCATCCTATAGTGTCCCACTCTTTTCTTTGCTGAATTTCAAATTTAAAAATCATCATTTAAATCCCTTTATGGTGTCACCCCTCCCTAGTGCTCCACTATGCGGATTTACGTGAAGGAAATAGGTGTGGGGAGTTTGGAAAGTCATGTCTCCACAAACACATCTGCATTAAGGAGGCCTCGCCTGCCATATTTTATGGTTGGGGGTGAGGTGTTGCCGGATGGTGTTGGGGCCGCCACTTCTGAAACAGAGCCGATGTAACGATTGAGGCGAGTGGATGGCAAGGCTGGCAGGCAGGAACATCATCATCTATTTACTGGGACATTGCTTATTATGATTAATGTCAGGCCATCAAACCCACATCCCACCCTATATGTCTCCCACCTCTTACCCCCATGTGCCCTATACTCCTACATGCCTCCTCTACGTCCCTTTATATCACTAATGCCCCTTCTATAACCCAACGCATCCGCCATACTCACTCTCCCAGTATCCATTATGTACAGAACCCAAAAGCCATTTGCAAGTCTGACATATCTCTGAACTGCACCTGAAATGGACAACATTAGTAGAGGCTTTCAAAATAGCCATTGAAAAAAATGCTCATTTCACAACCACAGACATTTATAGCATCAATTGCAAAAAGTCTTTCACACCTCAATCTTGCACAAGTAAACACACAGGGCCATGAAACACTTATTGAAAGAAACAGCAGGATGCCAAAACATAAAAGAGATGTTAATCAAACAAAGCTTTCACTTTTCGCTGCAGCTGTTGAAATATTGCTTTCTAAGATCGAAGTGCAGTATCCATTTTGGAGCTCAGCCAGGCATTCATAATGAGGTCATCTGGCAACTATATCAACATAAGCAGGCTGGGCAGGTGGCCTCATTAGTGAATGCTTTCAACTGCCCACCCCCACATTGGAGATGGAGAGGAGTGCTGTATTTGGGCTGGCTACCCGCAGCCTTATCATGCGTCAAAAAGAAAACTAGCCAGAAATGGGGGGGGGGGGGGGGGGGGTGAGAATCACTGAATTGGGTTTTTCTTCGCTATTTTTAAATGTCTCGAGTCTGCCTGACTTGGCAAAAATCAAGAACTAGAGCCCTCCGATTCTGGTCTTTTGTAGATCCTCATCCAAAACCCCACTGCTGCCCCAACAGTGGCACCTTTACTTTCAGGTGCCTGGTCTTGAAACTTTCTAGCTCTGGAATTACTTTCCTAAACATCCACCAACTCAAGATTTTTGTGAGCGCCATGAAGAATCGAGCACGAGTTTGTAAAGTCAAACCGAAAGTAACTGTATTTACAACAATATGTACAAAGTACCAGTAGTTCACTACTGATTCCCTCTCTAGCTGGTACCACACTGGCCAGCTCTACTTATACAGCTGCACTGCTATTGATTGTGGCGCCCCTCCCTTCCCCCATTAGGGTAGCTCATATTCCCAAAAGACCACATGGGGTAACAATTGTCCCCAGCCAATAGGAGGCGGGCAGGTTATAACAAAGATCCTCCCAAAAACATATCTCTTTGACAAGTTTTTGTTCATCTTCCTCTTCATTCAAATTATGACAGCAATGTTCCTAGTACTATTTGTTTTCTTTATTCTTTCATGGGATGCCGGTGTACCCCCTTTGAACGGCGTACCTTTGTTGCAGTTCCTAGTTTGGCCCGAACACATATTTACAGATGTCTATACTGACAGCTTTAGTCCCTTGTCCCTCTAGTTTTCCTTGTGTCCTCCGCCCCCTCCTTTTCATCTTTATCCCGTCACTCTCTTATATCTCTCCCCTCCCCCTTTCTCTACTGGTTGCTGGCTATGAACAGATCTTGGAACAAGTTGGTGAATGGTGAATGGCTTCCACGTCCTGTGGAAGCCCTCTTCCGACCCTTGGATGGCAAATTTTATTTTCTCCAGTTTGAGAAATTCCGCCGGGCCAGTCAGCCAGTGTGCAGCCTAGCGTGATGCTGCCGATCGACGGCCAGCTGGATTCGCTGGCGGGCGATCAGGGAGGCAAAGGCTAGGGTGTTGTTCCCCCCTCCCCATGAAGAGTTCTGGCTGGTCTGAGACCCCGAAGACCACCAACTTTGGGCATGGCACCCAACTACGGCTCGGAGGGGTGTCCATATACAGGAACTCTCACTCCTATAACGCTGTATGGTTGGCTGGGCCTCCCTGGCACCATTCACATTTGTCCTTCATCTCCGGAAAGCAACTACTCATTCGGGTTCTGGTTAGGTGCGCTCCGTGCACCACCTTTAGCTGTGTTAGGCTGAGCCCTGCGCATGTGGAGGGAGCTCACCCGGTGTAGTGCTTCGATCCAGAGTACTCCCCTATTTCTATGCCTAGTTCCTCTTCCCATTTTCCCCTCGTCTTGTCCAGGGGCGAGCGTACCTTCTCCAACAGTCACCCATACAGGTGCCCACAGTTTCCCTTCCTTAGGTCGCCTGTGTCCAGCAGTTTTTTGAGCAACAAATGTCCTGATATCTGGGGATACATTGTTGTTTCTTTACAGAGGAGGCTTTTGACCTGTATGTATCTTAGCTAGTTTCCTTTTGGTAACTGGAACCTCTCCATGCGTTCCCCAGGGTCATTACTCTGTCGTCCGTGTACATGTCCCTATTCATCAGTGTCCCTTCATCCTGTCTCTTTTTATTTCAAATTAAAGAATACCCAATTCATTTTTTCCAATTAAGGGGCAATTTAGCATGGCCAATCCACCTAGCCTGAACATCTTTGGGTTGTGGGGGGCGAAACCCATCCAAACACGGGGAGAATGTGCAAACTCTACACGGACAGTGACCCAGAGCCGGGGATCGAACCTGGGACCTCGGTGCCATGAGGCCGCAGTGCTAACCCACTGCGCCACCATGCTGTATCCTATCTTAACCTTTCGAAGGTGATGACTATTATTGCGGGAGTAAACCAGTGGTTGTTGTAGATAGGGGCTATGGTGGACATTTTGGTTAGGCCGAAGTGTTGCCTAATTTGGTACCACGTTTGGAGCGTGGCTACTATCACTGGGCTTCTCAAGTACTTGGTCACGGGGGATAGGATTGTGGTTGTTACTAGGGCTCGGAGGGGCATCCCTATGCAGGAACTCTCCTCCATCTTCACCCATTCTGCTCTTGGTTCCTTCACCCATCCCCTCTCTTTCTGCTGTCGCCGCCCAATGGTAGAACTGTAGGTTTGGGAGGGCCTGCCCTCCCATGTTTCATTTCCTTTGGAGGACTTTCTTTTGGATTTGCGGGGTTCTTCCCCTCCCACACAAACGGCATGATTAATTTGCCTGCTGTGTTGAAAAAGGCCTTGGGGATGTGGATGGGGAGGGATCTGAACAGGAAGAGGAACCTAGGCAGTACATTCATTTTGACTGCCTGCACACTCCCTGCCAGAGAGAGGGAGTGGGCCCCAGCTCCGCAGGTCCCGTTTGACTTCCTCCATCAGACTTCAGGTTCCCTTTCTTTTTTTTTTAAATTCATTTACGTTGCTGGTTAGGCCATGCCTAGTTGCCCTTCAGAAGGCAGTGGTGAGTGACCTTCTTGAACCACTGCAGTATGCCGGATTTCTGGTTTCATTCCTTTTTTGTGTTTTCGCAGCGGTTGATTAGAACTGAGAGGCCATTTCAGAGGGTATTGAAGAGTCAACCATGTTGCTGTAGATCTGGAATCACATTTAGGCCAGACCAGGTAAGAGCAGCAGATTTTCTTCCCCAAAGGATATTAGTGAACCAGATGGGATTTTACAACAATCAATGTTTTCATGGGAACAATTAGACTTTTAATTCCAGATATTTTATTGAGCTCCACCACCTGCCGTGGTGGGATTTGAACCCGGGTCCCCAGATCATTATGCGGGGTCTCTGCGACAATACCACTACACCGCCTTCCCATTTGTGGATGTGTTCAGTCGTCGGCCATTTGGATCTCCGGGAAGCGGAATTTGGTCTGGGCTGGTTTGAACGGCAGTCCCTCCAGTTCTGTCATTCCCCCACTGTTGGTTCAGAGGGAAGATCTTACTTTTGCTCAGGTGAAGTTTGTAACCCAGGAAGGTGCCCCCTAACTAGCGAGTCTGCTAACATCTCCCGCTGTTGCAGGGCTAATGCTGGTGCAAATATTTTGGAGAAATCCACTGGGAATCCATCTGTCCCAGCCCCTTTCCCGCCTGCATGGAGGTGATACTCTCCAAGACTTCTCCCAGTTATAATGGTACTTCCAGGCCTCATGTCTTCTCTTCCCCCACAACCGGCATGTCCAACGGCTTCATCCCCCAGTCCCCCTTGGGGTGGGGGGGCTCGGAGGTATACACTTTCTGGTAGACGGTCGCGAATGCCTTGTTGACTTTTCCTGCATGGCAAGTAGCCTGAGCTATTAGGGTCCCTCAGCTGGTGGGCCAGCAGGCGGCTGGCTTTCTCTCCGTGTTCATATAAGGTCCCTATGAATGGCGGAGTTGGTGCACTGCTTTCCCAGTGGAGAGGTCAAGGTCCATTCGTAGCTTCTTCCTCTCTGCCAGTAGCTCTATGGTCGGGACCGAGTGGTACCACTGGTCCACCTCCAGTATGGAGTCGACCAGCTGTTGCCTAATCACGTTCTCTTTCCTATCTTTGTGCGCCATGTACACAATAATTTCCCCCTTATCACTGCCTTCAGCGCCTCCCAGAACATGGATGGTGAAACATCCCCGTTCTGATTTATGGCAACGACTGTGGCCTGTCATATCCGTTCACAGAATGCCTTATTCATAGAATCATAGAATTTATGGCACAAAAGGAGGCCATTCGGCCCATCGAGTCTGCACCGGCTCTTAGAAAGAGCATCCTACCCCGGCCCACATCTCCACCCTATCCCCATAACCCAGTAACCCCACCCAACACTAAGGGCAATTTTGGACACTAAGGGCAATTTAGCATGGCCAATCCACCTAACCTGCACATCTTTGGACTGTGGGAGGAAACCTGAGCACCCAGAGGAAACCCACGCACACACGGGGGGCAACTGCAGACTCCGCACAGACAGTGACCCAAGCTGGGAATCAAACCTGGGACCCTGAAGCTGTGAAACAATTGTGCTATCCACAATGCTACCGTGCTGCCCGATTGTTGGCCAGGAGGGTCATGTCCAGCCTCTATGTGGGGGGGCGCAGGGTCAGAAATTATGATTGCCGAGTACTTTGCTCCTAGTACCCCTGGAAGCACTGCTTTCCCTACTACAAAGAAGTCGATCCTAGTATATACCCTGTGTACCTTGAAGAAGAACTCCTAGTCCCCTCCATGAGTCCACTGTCCCTATCTGTTCCATGAACACATCTAGTTGTGCCCCCCTCCGCCACATGATGGGTCAGTGTGTGTCTATGTCAGGGATTTCTGCCATGGTTTTCTTCATGAATTCCAGTCCCAGCTGGGAGTGTACATGGTTACAAGGACCACTCGTGGCCCGTCCAGGACACCACTAACCATGACGTGCCATCCCACGTGGCCCATAACCATCCTCATCGCTGTAAATGCTCTAATTGAGCAGTATAGCAACCCCCCCAGTCCGTGTCCTGTCGCACAAATGGTACGTGTGTCCCAGCCATCTTTCTTACCCGCAGTCGGTCCTTCTCCCTCAGTTCCCCCCCCCCCCTTTCCTATGGGATCAACCGTACTTATCTTGTGGATGTGCCCTGCACTCTGGTGATTCCACTTGTTAGGTGACAATCCAAGATGGCTGTGGTCACCATACTCACCATTTGGCTGCGCCCCTGCACTCCAGGATTCCCCTTTGTTTGAGGGCCCTCCAAGGTGGCTGTCTGAGGCGCCTTTGTTTTCCTTGCTGCCATGTGCGATCTATCATTGCCAGCCTATTCCACCCCCCCCCCCCCCCCCCCATCCCTACAAAGTTCCCCGTCCCTTTAGGCTTCCCCCCGCTTAGCCATTCTCCCTCTGTTAGCCCCCTATATTCCTCCCTCTGTTTACCCCCCATTATTGTCTTCCCATCTAGAGTATTCTCTCCCCCTGTTACCAGGCAACTTCTCCCTATCGGGAGCTGTGCCACAGCCCTCCCCTTGCTTGTACGTCCTTGTGCTAGCTCACCCGCTAGTGTGGTGCCCGCCCCTCCCCCATCCCAGGCCATTCTATACCTCCCCCGACCGAGGCGTATCTCTTCCCCCTTTCCTCCTCCTCACCCCTCCTGCATCCTACTGCTCTCACCCCCTCCTTTCTGAGACTCAACGTCAGATTTGAAGACAAGGCAGTTCAGTTCCACGCAAAATGGTCTCTACATTTTTTTTGTTGACCCGATACAATTAAATGTCGGGTTCACTGTTGGTTTTGTTGCTTTCCCAGTAAATATATGGAATGCGCTGCCTGGGGAGGTGGTGAGAGCAGGTACGATAGCAGCATTTAAGGGGCATCTAAACAAATATATGAATAGGGTGGGAATGGAAGGATACGGACTCCATCAGTGCATACGATTTTAGTTTAGGCAGGTACCATGGTCGACGCAGGTTTGGAGGGCCGAAGGGCTTGTTCCTGTGCTGTATTGTTCTTTAGCCCGGCATATGTTCTAATGGTCCATCCCAGTTGGGTGTGGATGGGACATCGTCGCCCCACATGATTGCTTTCAGTCTTTCTCTCCTGACTTTTACTGCCTCTGCTGTCTCCTCGACTCCTCAGGTTGTTATTGATTGGCATGTTTCTTTTGTTGTGGTGGTTTTGGAGGAGGCGGGGGGGGGGTTCTCTGGGTTTAATGGGCTATTTTGGATCAAAAGTGCGTAATTTTGAGTTTTCCAGGAGGAGAGCCGCCCTACCATGCGTCCGCTCAGCGCATCCCCGTCACCAGAAGGCCATAATTTTAAGTAAACACCAAGCAATTTACAGGCCATATGCATTCATTTTTGGAATGAAGTAGTAAAATGAAAAACTTGCTTTCACACAAATTTGGTGTTCTCTAATGCATATCGGCAATTATTTATTAAAATTCCACAAGAAAAACAAACTCATATGTCAGTGGATCTTGGTGGTCTGAGCAGACATTGAACAGCTGGACAAAGTGGCTGACAGATCATATACAGACTGGACAAAACTACCAAGAAATAAGAGTTTATAAAAGACATTAGTAAAAGTGGTCACATGTTGTTTGGCTGCACAGGCTGCAGCTGTTGTACTCTATTCACTTTGACTTTAACAAATGACAAGTCAGACTGCTTTCATTCAGCTACAAGCTGGATTGTTGCCTACATTTGAAGCACTGTAACATTATATAGACATCCAATGTAGAACATCAAAAAACGAATGTGTACATATTTTACGTTTTAAATCATATTCCTGACACCCTCCTCGGTGATATATTCAGGCTTGCGCAAATCCATTTAGTGTATTTTTAAAAAATAAACTTAGAGCAACCAATAATTCTTTTCCCTAATTAAAGGCCAATTTAGCATGGCCAATTGACCTCCCTGCACATCTTTTTGGATTGTGGAGGTGAAACTCACGTAGACACAAGGAGAATGTGCAAACTCTACTTGGACAATGACCCGGGGCCTGGATCGAATCCGGGTCCTCGGCGCCATGAGACTGCAGTGCTAACTACTGCGCCACCATGCTGCCCCAATTTAATGTATCATTCTGATTGATTATCAAGCTTTCGTAAAATTTGCAGTGCAGAAGGAGGCCATTCGACCCATCGAGTCTGCACCGGCCCTTGGAAAGAGCACCCTACTCAAGCCCATGCCTCTACCCTGTCTCCGTAACCCCATTTAACCTTTTTGGACACGAATGGCAATTGAGCATGGCCAATCAACCTAACCCACACATCTTTGGACTGTGGGAGGAAACCGGAGCACCCGGAGGAAACCCACGCAGACACGGAGAGAATGTGCAAACTCCACACAGACAGTGACCCGAGCCGGGAATCGAACCTGGGACCCTGGCGCTGTGAAGCAATTGTGCTATTCACTGTGCTACCGTACTGCCCCCAAGTCATCCCCACCTATCCTCTGGGTCTCGTTAATCTCTCATCCCACCCATAGCATACACAGAAACATACATAGAAAATAGAAGGCCATTTGGCCCTTTGAGCCTGCCCCGCCATTCATTATGATTATAGCTGATCCTGCCTTCCCCCCATATCTCCTTTGTTCGAAGAGCTACATCTTCTTGAAATTACACAACATTTTGGCCTCAACTATTTTCTGTGGTAGTGAATTCCACAGATTCACCACTTTCTAGGTGAAGAAATGTCTCCTCGTAGAAACATATGCAACAGCCAAGCTTCCACCAAGAGCATTACAAATTGTACAAAAGCCCTGGGGTGAGGGACAGCATCTGCAATTAACTTGGCACAACAACAGAGCTGGTGGTTAGAACTTCAGCTGGTGCACCGTCCCTCCAAATTAAAGCAGGGGGATTTAATTCACTGGTAGCATGATATCTAACCTTCAAGTTTCTTTCTTGCTCAGAAGATCTTTCCTCCACTCGACACAACCAGGAGGTCCTATTGACAGTTCACACTCTTAAATGAACTCAGTGACTCACGTGCCAGTCGTGACATCAGCAACCCTCTGATATCCAAAGATGTGCGGGTTAGGTGGATTGGCCATGCTAAATTGCCCTTAGTGTAAGGATAATGGGGGGATTGTTGGGTTACGGGTATACAGGTTACGTGGGTTTAAGTGGGGTGATCATTGTTCGGCACAACATCGAGGGCCGAAGGGCCTGTTCTGTGCTGTACTGTTCTATGTTCTATGTTCTATCTTACCCAAATGCCTGGCTTCCATGTGTAAAATTAGACATTGGATGTTTGCAGGCATTTATTGGGGACATCACAACTAATCCTGATCCTGTCCTCCTCCTCTTGTGATCACACAGTACTTTCCTGTCACAGATATAATCAGAAGCAGTAACCCTGACAGCTGATATTTTTCTCTCCCTCACCCCAGTACAATATTTGGGAACACCATGGCCAGTTGTACATCCACAGGAGACTGCAGCCAAGTACCTGGGCTCACGTGCGGCATGTGGCACAGTGGTTAGCACTACTGCCTGCGGCGCTGAGGATCCGGGTTCGAATCCCGGCCCTGGGTCACTGCCCGTGTGGAGTTTGCATATTCTCCCAGTGTCTGCATGGGTTTCACCCCCACAACCCAAAAATGTGCAGGTTAGGTGGATTGGCCACGCCAAATTGCCCCTTAATTGGAAAAAAAAAATTGGCTACTCTAAATTTAAAACAAAAGTACCCGAGTTCACAATGGCCTGTATGGTTTAGCGGTGCACCGCTGTATTTACCCGTAGATCAACCAGCAAAACCCCCAAGAGGAAGCTTTCATTAAGGCTTTGGCTGTGTCCGTGTGGAACTTAGAATGAGCTTTCACAAAAAGAAAATCGACCAACAATGAAAAGATTCTTGTTTCTATGAGCAAAAAATCCTTCAAAGAAGGGAAGCCAATATGTATCCTGTCAAAGACAAATATATCCCCAGTCCAAAACATTCTTTTATTTATTCGCGTTACCAAAAAAAAATCTTATTAAAAATCGCAGGAGAATGCAAAGCATTCACAAAGCCATGATGGTAGCATTCTAGTGTTTATCTCTCACCAAATAGAAAAGACATACACAAGATTAAACTTTTCCCTTTGTTTAGATGACAATCCTTACGTATTTGCTATTAACAACAGGGATGCAAAGTGGTTAAAAATTCAAGCCACTAGACTAAATCGAGGCAAGTTTCCATCTCGACTCTATGGGACAATCATAAAGAACTTTAATCCATTAGCCAGGCAAGAACAATTTCTCGCCATTTTCAGACTGTAAAAATTAATCAATGTTCAATGTTTGTAAACTAAACAGAAATTATTCAAACTTAAGGGCATCCCATCAATACTGAAAAGGATGAGGATGATGGAGAATATCTGCATATCAACATCCAAATTGTATCTAAACAGTGTACTCAACATTTTGAAACAACTGCACGAAAATGAAATCAATGTTTTGGTTTTTAAGTCAATGACCAGTAAATGCAAAATAAAAGTATTCAAAAAGTGTCTAAATGTAACGGTCAAGCTACTTATTCTCTGCCCTGCCCTCTCCCAGCTTCAAAATAACTAATGATGGATCATCATGCCACCCATTCAACCAGTAATGGACGAGATGGGAGGAAGGAAATAGGTTTTTTTCTGCTCTGCGTAGCAAGATTGAAAATGTGAAAAACAAACAGAAAATGCTGGAAATACTCACAGGTCAAGGCAGCACCTGCAGAGAGCGAGGGACAGAATTAATACTTCAGCTCAATGACTTCACATTAGGACATGGAAGAAGTCAGGAGATGCAAATTAGCTTTATGTAAGTATAGAGGCAGGGAAAAGTGGGGAGGAGAGTAAAGAACAAAAAGAACTGAAAGGGTGAAGGGTGAAAGGCAGGAGAGTTTAAATGACAATTTCATAACCTGTGCCCCCATTTAACTTTGTTTGTGTTTACAGACAACAGGCGCGGGATACTCTAATCCCACGACTGAATGTCCACGCCGTCGTAAATGGCGTCATGTTTTACGACAGCTTGAACGGGCCGACCCCACAACTAATTCTGGACCCTACAGGGGGCCAGCACGGCACTAGAGCGGTTAACGCCGCTCCAGCTGCTGATCCCGGTGCGAACTGGGTGCTGCGGGATCAGCGCATGCGCAGTGGCGCAGCGCCAACAAGCATGGCTCCCTTCAACACGCCGGCCCCGAGGCAACATGGTGCAGGACTACAGGGGCCGGCGCGTAGGAAAGGAGGCCCCCAGCCAGAGAGGCCGGCCCGCCGATCGGTGGGCCCCAATCGTGGGCCAGGCCTCATCGGAGGCCCCCGGGGTCGGACCCCCACCCACCCCCACAGGCCGCCCCCAACCCTTCCATACCGAGGTCCCGCCGGCGAAGAGCAGTTGTGGACAGCGCCAGCGGGACTCGGCTTTTTCACGACGGCTGCTCGGCCATCCCGGATTCATGCCGGTCGCAGAGATTCCCAGGCTGAGAGAATCCCACCCTGTGTTGGTAATGATTCTGCTCTCCCTTCACACCTCCTTTAGACACGTCTTGTCTTTTCCCTACTTGCCCCATTACTACAGCTTTTGGCCTTGCACCATCGTCCTTTTTATCACCTGTTACAGATGCTGCCAGACCCACAGAGTATTTGTTTTGCTGAAGGGGATTTTCTTTAACCACAAATGGACTGCACACACCCACTTCATGCTACCCCAGAGAATGCAACAACTCGGTTCCCCAAGTTTCCATAGCAGTACTTTTTTTCTGGAATTCCATGGCTGCTTTTCCGGCCAATACCACGCTACTCATTCGGGCAGTAACGGTACCAGGAGCCAACCCTCTATGATTCTTGCATCTCTTTAAGTCTCATCAATGAGCCAGACTGTCTGATAATCAATATGATCATATGGTATTTGAGGAGTTGCCAATTTGAGTCCTCCTTTCAAAGTCAACACTGAAGTTTCACTCAGTTCCAATCTCCAGAGTCATCTTGTGGACTAACCGACCCCTGCTCACAAGGCCAGGAGACAGTCCCGAGATAGCAATACTATTGATAAGTCTCGGTTCAAGACCGCACCAAGCAGACTGCACAAAGTAATCAAAAACAGGATGGTCAGCAGTAATGTGCACAATGTTACACAAGCGGCATTGCCAGCAACATGCTATCCACATCATGAATGCACTCTATATCCTCTCAAACAATGTTCCAGAATTTGAACGCACAAAATTCCAACAGAAATTATCCGTGGCTTTGCAACTCAATATAGATAGCCATATAATCCTGGATAAAGTATGAGCTTGTTGCATACATGGCCTCAGATAGTCTTCAAGCGGCTGTCTGTCCCATAACTGAGCCAGTCCATATAGTAAGAAGTCTTAACACCAGGTTAAAGTCCAACAGGTTTGTTTCAAACACTAGCTTTTGGAGCACTGCTCCTTCCTCAGGTGACTGTGCTCACCCCAGTCCAACGCCGGCATCTACACATCATGCCAGTCCATATAGGGCAGGAGGAGAAACTAAACTGTTGGCTGGGTAACTACATTGTTGGAATGTACAGATAGCAAAAAAATGGCATCCAATCCTGTTTTCCAGTTGTGTGTCTATCCGCTGTCTCTTTCACCATGAGCGCTATTATGGCTACTGCAGACCAATGTAATAACCCCCACGAGGATACATTGACTGATCTCCCCCCCCCCCCCTCCCCCCTCCCCCTCCCTCCCCACCCACCCACCCCCCCCCCCCCCTCCCCCCCTCCCCCTCCCTCCCCACCCACCCACCCCCCCCCCCCTCCCCCCCTCCCCCTCCCCACCCACCCCGAGACTAGTGGAGTTATGAGCTGCCCTGCTGAGTGGGCACAAGACTGCCCAGCTTGGGTTGATTGGAAACCTGTTTATAGGCTGGCCTGGACAGGGCCCGCACCTTGGTTGTCCCATCAGGACTATGCTGTGAAAATATTTGGTTGTCATGGGCAGATTTATGTGACCTCGATTAGAACCAACGTTCACTTTACCTCCTGGGATCCTGGGTCTTAATATTGGCGACGAGGTAAAAGAAATTCTGGATGTCCCAGTCGCTCTGGAAGATTGCAGTACAACATGTGGAGCTGACATTTAAAACTGCTGCTTTTTGGGGAACTGGAGGCCTTTGATTCAGGCCTGGAAGATTGTGCTCAATACGCAGAGCTTTTTCCGGGACAAAGGCAACCTTGGAGAGGACCAGCAAAAGGTAATAATCCTGACTGCCTGCAGGGCCCCAACCTTTGGCATTATAAAAAGCCTCATGTACCCAGCTGCTCCGGATTTAAAATCATTTGATGAATTAGTAGAGCTGATTTCTGACCACTGTGACCTCAAACTATCAGCAATCATGCAACGATACTGGTTCAACATTGCTGTATGGACTCTGGGGGGAGTCAGTTGCCGATTTCTTGACTTGATTCTGATGACTGGCTGAGCATTGAGAGTTTAGGCCATCCCTTTCCGATATACTGAGGGATCGGTTGGTGTGCGGAATTAACAACACGGCCACCCAGAGGAAGCTATTGGCGGAGACTATGCTGGATTTAAGAGCCATTTAACTAGCGCTGTTCCATGAAAATGCAGACAAAGGAGTTCAGGAGATCAAAGGGTCCATGGACTGCAGTGTCCATTGTGTTGCTCAACCTCCATAATCGGACTGCAATGGCTTCCCAGGGTAATGCTCGAATGACCAGGTTGTCTCCAAAACGACAACCCAGGGTACAACATTGCATCCAGGCTCAATATCCACGGGCTGCCTCAGACCAGCTGGATATCTCCCCTGAGGACGACCTGTGGGTACGAAACACGTGGCATCCAAGGCCACCAGAATCGGCAGAGAGTTCACCGCCCTGGACAGACAATGAGGTTGCCTTGAGCCACAGGCCTTGCCCACGGCCCCACCTGAGGAGGAACACAGGATGCAGCTGAATTGCATCACAGTCCCGAACATGGCACTGATTCAAGTCATACTACAGGTAAATGGCCACTGCCTAAAGATGGAGACAGATACAGGGGCTGCCGTCTTGTCTCCACCATTGGAAGGTCTGGGAACCATCAGCTTCACACGGGAAACCTGCCATTGGATCTGTGTCACAACAGGGCCAGATTGGCAACTGGGGAGCTGCCATTATAGGAATCATAACTATGGTGACTCACGAGCAACAAACAGTCATGTTATTTCTGGTCATGGTGCAAGGACCGGGATCTAACTTGTTGGGTTGTGATTGACAAGTACTCCGCTTCGATTGGTAACAGATTTTCGGGATGAGCGCCAGGAACCTGTATGAGGTCTTTGGGAAATAACTGGAGGTATTCTAGGAGGATTTGGGCAAAATAAAAGGAGTGGAGTGAGGCTCTTCATTAGGGCCAACTTCACATCTTTGTGAGTGAGGTTAAGCCTAATCCAGTTCAACGTGGTGCTCAGGGCGCACCCGACTAGGGCACGCATTAGTAGGCTCTTCTCGGCAGGGTGGAGGATAGGTGTGAGCAGTGCTCTAGGGGACCGGCAATTTCTGGGTCTCCCTTTTTGAAACAATATCAGGGATTTGGGACATTCAGCTGGAGTCGCGCCCGCTGGTGCCACTTTTTGGAGTACTGGACTCGCCAGTGCTGCAGACTGGTCCGAAGGCGGAGGTCTTGGCCTTTGCCTTGCTAATCGCCCAGAGGAGAGTTCTGCTTGGGTGGAGGTGCCCGGTGCCGCCTAAGGCCTCAGCTTGGTTAGGGGACCTAATGGAATTTTTGCACCAAGAGAAGATCAAGTATACCAAGAGGGGGTGGTGGAAGGGTTCTCCTCGAGGTGGCCACCATTCATTTCCTTTTTCAGGAAACTGGTCAGGAGGGGTTCATTGGTTGGGTGAAGGGTTTTTTTCAATGGAGGGGGGGCGCATTTTGGGAATAAGATGGGGTTGGGTTGTTGGGTTTGTTGTAATAAAAATTTTGTTTGACTAAAAATATTTTTTAAAAAGATTTAAAATAATGAATGTGCAGGTCTGGTAGCCAGAAATCCATGGTGACATCTAGCGGGTTGGAAGATGCCCAGTGTCAGGAGCACCAAAAGCTCATTTTAACTCTCTCCAGCCCTCAGGAATGGCCAGAATATCCCTGTGAAAGGCTAGAGAATGGTTTTGGTGGATCTTTCATGGGGTCCATGTTTTTAATCCTAGTGTATGCCCACACCAAGTGGCTAGACACACAGAATGACCTCCACCATATCAAAAGCCATCGTTCAGCAACCCACAGGATCCCAGAGGTGCTGGTCACAGATAACGGAGCCCCGTTCACGAGTGAAGAATTTTTCACACTCGCACCTACCAACGGGATAAGACACTTCTGGATCTTCCTCAAATGGCTTGGCCAAATGAGTGGTACATTTAAGAGGGACATGCGTAAGCAAACTACTGGCTCCCTGGACAGGCGACTGGGGAGATTCCTTTTCACTACAGGACCATGCCACATGTCATGACAGGTGCAGCACTGGGCTGGCGCCTCAGAGGCCTGAATTTTCCAAGCTCGGACAGGAAAGTTAAGCTGCAACAGGACTTGCAGCAGATGTATCATGACCACAGGATACCATAGAGAAATTTTCAACCGGAGACGCTATTAATTTCCGCAACTTTGGCTCCCAGAGATCATGGTGGTGAAAACTGGGCTGTATCCTACAGAGTCAATACCCAAGGGAAGACCGTGCGCAAACCTGTCGACCACCTTAAAAGACGAAAGCTCTGTCAGAGGACACCCGGTCAAGGACGTCAGCACCTCCGCCTCACTGGAAACTGCTTGTATATAGCATGCAACCGCCCATGGCCCGAAACCCGGACCATCAAGACGATGACAACTCCAGCTCAGAGATTGGGGGGGGGGGGGGGGGGGTTAAAATCATGAAATATATCCCTGCTATTACAAACTCCAAGAACAATATATTTGATACCAGCAGAAACAAATGCAAAAAATTTTGATAATTGGTTTGAAAAAACAACTTGTATTTACATGAAACATGCTGTCTGACACAATGATGATTAGGAGCCTGAGCATCCCTAACTTCATCCAAAATTAGGGGTAGCATATTGCCACTGGGTTTCTTAAGTATAAGCTGTTTAAAAATGAAGCCTGTTATGCAATATTACACAGATGATGCATCAATATTTAAAACTATTGAAATTTTAACTAAAATTTATTTCACTATTCAATTCACTTAAAGTGAAATAACCTTTAAAAATATAGACCAAGAGCTGGAAAGTGGGATTCAGCTAAATAGTTGGTGGCAGTCGGGCACAATGGACCAAATGGTTCCTATGTAAATTTCTATAATGCTACGATTCTATTTCAGATGTCGGTATATTTTTTGAAAAAGGTATTGTAGGCACTTCACATTACCCGTGGTAGTTAATGCAGTGACACAGACAAATGACTACATTTCATGATCATTCTGGGTACAGCAATCACATTTAACAACTGTCCTTGTGGCTTCTTCCTCACTCCCATTTTTTACAGCGTAGTTTGGCAAGTAGAGCAGTATATAAATACTGCCAATTTAGGTTGAGGGATAGAAATGGCAACAATTAGTTTTATGTAATTATGACCTCCAACAATTTTTAAAACCAATTTGAAGTCAAAATAGAAGAGGGAACAATTCAATCAGTATTTGACACAACCTTGCATCCCCACTCCAACTATTCTGAGGTAGGAACTGCTGCTCAGAATGGGAACCCCAATGGTGTCAGATTTGGCTCAGAGACTACATACTTGCCAGAGTCAGATGATTGCGGATTCCAGCCCCTCTGAGACTTCAGCACATAAACTAGCTCGACACTTTCAGCGAAGCACTGAAAACGTGCTGTGTTGTTTTAGGTGCTATCTTTCGGATGATAAACTAAGGTCCTGGGTGTCCCCTCGGGTGAAGATAGGAGCCCACACCTCACTACTTTATTGAAAGAAGAACAGGAAGAATTCCCCTGGTTCCCTGGTGAACATTTTTTATCTACTCTCTGAATCCCTTGTAACCCACAATTCAGTAAGTTTTAAAGTGCTGGTGGACAAGGATAAGAGTGGTCCTAGGGTGAATGTGCTAAATTGAGGGCAGGCTAATTATAGCAACATTAGGCGGGAACTGAAGAACCTAGATTGGGGGTGGATGTTTGAGGGTAAATCAACATCTGACATGTGGGAGGCTTTAAAATGTCAGTTGAAAGGAATTCAGGACCGGCATGTTCCTGTGCGGAAGAAGGATAAATACGGCAAATTTCGGGAACCTTGGATAACGAGAGATATTGTAGGCCTCGTCAAAAAGAAAAAGGAGGCATTTGGCAGGGCTAGACGGCTGGGAACAGTCGAAGCCTGTGTGGAATATAAGGAAAGTAGGAAGGAACTTAAGCAAGGAGTCAGGAGGGCTAGAAGAGGTCACAAAATGTCATTGGCAAATAGGGTTAAGGAAAATCCCAAGGCTTTTTACACATACATAAAAAGCAAGAGGGTAGCCAGGGAAAGGTGGCCCACTGATGGATAGGCAAGGGAATCTATATGTGGAGCCAGAGGAAATGGGTGAGGTACTAAATGTATACTTTGCATCAGTATTCACCAAAGAGAAGGAAGGAATTGGTGGCTGTTGAGTCTGGAGAAGGGTGTGTAGATAGCCTGGGTCACATTGAGATCCAAAAAGACGAGGTGCCGGGCATCTTGAAAAATATTAAGGTAGATAAGTCCCCAGGGCCGGATGGGATCTACCCCAGAATACTGAAGGAGGCTAGAGAGGCTTGACAGAAATCTTTGGATCCTCACTATCTTCAGATGATGTCCCGGAGGACTGGAGAATAGCCAATGTTGTTCCTTTGTTTAAGAAGGGTAGGAAGGATAATCAAGGGAACTACAGGCTAGTGAGCCTTACGTCAGTGGTAGGGAAATTACTGGAGAGAATTCTTCGACACAGGATCTACTCCCATTTGGAAGCAAATGGACGTATTAGTGAGAAGCAGCATGGTTTTGTGAGGGGGAGGTGGTGTCTCACTAACTTGATAGAGTTTTTCGAAGAGGTCACAAAGATGATTGTGCAGGTAGGGCAGAGGATGTTGTCTATATAGACTTCAGTAAGGCCTTTGACAAGGTCCCTCATGGCAAACTGGTACAAAAGGTGAAGTCACACGGGATCAGGGGTGAGCTGGCAAGGTGGATACAGAACTGGCTAGGTCATAGAAGGCAGAGAGTAGCAATGGAAGGGTGCTTTTCTAATTGGAGGGCTGTGACTAGTGGTGTTCCGCAGGGATCAGTGCTGGGACCTTATGCTATTCATAGTATATTTTTATATATGATTTGGAGGAAAATGTTACTGGTCTGATTAGTAAGTTTGCAGACGACACAAAGGTTGGTGGAATTGCGGATCGCGATGAGGACTATCAGAGGATACAGGAGGATTTAAATCCTTTGGAGACTTGGGCAGAGAGATGGCGGATGGCGTTTAATCCAGACAAATATGAGGTAATGCATTTTGGAAGGTCTAATGCAGGTAGGGAATATACAGTGAATGGTAAAACCCTCAAGAGTATTGAAAGTCAGAGAGATCTAGGTGTACAGGTCCACAGGTCACTGAAAGGGGCAACACAGGTGGAGAAGGTAGTCAAGAAGGCATACGGCATACTTGCCTTCATTGGCATTGAGTATAAGAATTGGCAAGTCATGTTGCAGCTGTATAGAACCTTAGTCAGGCCACACTTGGAGTATAGTGTTCAATTCTGGTTGCCATACCACCAGAAGGATGTGGAGGCTTTAGAGAGGGTGCAGAAGAGATTTACCAGGATGTTGCCTGGTATGGAGGGCATTAGCTAGGAGGAGCGGTCGAATAAACTCGGTTATTCTCACTGGAACGACGGAGGTTGAGGGGCGACCTGATAGAGGTCTACAAAATTATGAGGGGCATAGACAGAGTGGATAGTCAGAGGCTTTTCCCCAGGGTAGAGGGGTCAATTACTAGGGGGCATAGGTTTAAGGTGCGAGGGGCAAGGTTTAGAGGAGATGTACGAGGCAAGTTTTTTTTTTTTTAACAGAGGGTAGTAGGTGCCTGAAACTCGCTGCCGGAGGAGGTGGTGGAAGCAGGGACGATAGTAACATTTAAGGGGCATCTTGACAAATACAAGAATAGGATGGGGAGAGGGATACGGACCCAGAAAGTGTGGAAGATTTTAGTTTAGACGGGCAGCATGGTCGGCATGGGCTTGGAGGGCCGAAGGACCAGTTCCTGTGCTGTACTTTTCTTTGTTCTTTGAAATTAATCTCCACACCAGCCCATATGGATTGAATACTGCAGTTAAATTTAATAGGCTGTTGCATTAAAAAAGGACAAATCAGATGTAACTAATGACTGTATAATATTCACGTTCCTGACAAACATCCTACAAAAGAACAGACAGGCAACCCCTTGGGCTTTTCCAATTCACAGCAGTAACCAGCTGAAAAATGGTGGCAAAATCATGAAGGTAAACTCAACCAATTATTTTCTTCCTAGTTTCTGGATAGATGGACCAAATGGCCTCCCCTGCCCTTTTTTAATCTTGTGATCCAATAAATGCTGCTGCCAAGTGTCAAATGTGAACGATGTACACAATGTGACAACAGTTGCTGAATGGCTCGAACTTAGAGAGAATGGCGGCACTTAATTCAGTCAAATCACCTGGTTACACTCACCGTCCGGTTACACTCACCGTCTGTCTAGTTTCACTCACTGTCCAGTTGCACTCACTGTCCAGTTGCACTCACTGTCCAGTTGCACTCACTGTCCAGTTGCACTCACTGTCCAGTTGCACTCACTGTCCAGTTGCACAAACAAAAAATGGTCAGTGGAGGGAGGTGCTGAAGGGTAGCCAATGTTCTTGTAACTTTATTCCAGCATTAATCAGTAAGTTCAAGAAGGTCTTTAAAAAATCTTTTTTTTTTTCCCCAAACAGGGAACACAGTAAAGTATTATGTTAAAGTTGCAAAGAGTTCCAATAAAAGGCTTACCCAGAAATCAAGATAAATAACAAGATGCAATTAGTAGCCCTTGACAAAGACTAATTGAACAGCAAGGATCAACATTCTTTGGAGAACCATTTCCAGGCAGAATGCCTTCATTCCTGCTTGTTGGATAACACAACTATAAAGATATTTTTATTCAGTTTTAAAGTCTGACTAGGTGGTGTCTCTGTTTTGTTGACTGTGTTTGTAAACTTCTGCAGTGGACCAGAAAAGGGATAAGGATTTGAATTTTATTACTAGAAAAACAGTCTGCTATTTGGGAATTACAAGCACAAAGCTTTGAAGGACTGGCCAAGATGTTTCCAATGAGAGTGGCTTTGGTTTATTTACATGTTCTGTGTAGAATTCTTCTCTCTATTAAGATAAGCAGACAGCTAACTTACCTGCACACTTCAGACAAGATAATTCTGTAACAACAGAATGGTGTTATTGTTATGTTAGATGGTTGGATTACAATGGACAAACCATGTCCTCCATATAACCTTCGACTGACATGCAATGGAGGATTCCATCCAGGTAAAGACCAAAGATAAAATTGCGAGGCTATGTCAAGTAAAGTATTTTTAAAATGCACAGGCAGAAATGTGCAGCCTGACAGAGACAACGGCACAGCAGTGAGACCTTGTGACCAATCATTGTGCAGTCCAGTTTGGGATGCAACAGAATTTTCTATCTTTATTATGTTCGGGGAGGGCATCTTCCTTTACCCATATCCTCACCCGCAATGGCGCAAATAATGCCAAGACCTAGTCAAGCTTCAGGGACTGTTACAACATACTGCACCAACAAATGCTCATTAAAGGATGCATCAGGTGCAAGAAAGGAGTGTGTTCAAAACTGAGGCGATGGAAGCAATCAAGAGAACAGAACCAAAGGATTGAGGGGACAAATTAAAAGCAGGGTAGGTACAGTTCAATTCAGTAGAAATAAACATTGCAATGTGGATTCCTTTGCTTGATCAATTTCCATCCCTTCACCCTTGGTGCTTTGAGTAGATGTAGGTTCACAAGTGCAGTTTCTCCAATTCAGGCACTGGTAGGACAGCAGGCTTTCACGATAGACTAGCCAGTGTTCTATCAGCCAACTGATAAATGGCACAGTGGCTACCTCCCTCACAGCACCAGGGACCTGGTTCAATTTTGGCTTTAGGTGACTGTGTGGAGTTCGCACTTTCTCCCAGTGTTTGAGTGTGTTTCCTCCAGGTTCTCTGGTTTCCTCCCACAGTCCAAAGATGTGCAGGTTAGGTGGATTCATAGAATCATAGAAACCCTCAAGTGCAGAAGGAAACACTCAAAGAGCCACCTATCCAGGCCCACTACCCCACTCTATCCCATTACCCCGCCACCAAACTGTTGGATACCAAGGGAATGGCCAATCTAAATTGGCCATGCTAAATTGCCCCTTAGAGTCCAAGGATGTGTAGGTTAGGTGGGGTTACGGGGCTAGGGCAGGGGAATGGGCCTAGTATGGTGCTCTTTCCCAGGGTTGGTGCCGACTCGATGGCCAAATGGCCTCCTTCTGCACTGTAGAAATTCTATGGTTGTAACTGTTTGGCAACTGACGGGTATTAAAATCAACTTGTAAAACACAAGTCAACAACAGCAATTTTCCTATCCAGTCAGTGCTGCTGACAGTATAGGAGTGTAAATGTAGAGGTAATGATGGATAGCTGGGCTATTTATTGAACAGTTCCAGATATTTTTTATTCTATATCTCAAACATCTTCCTCTGAACTCTTGGGTATCGTGTACGGTACTCTTTTCCAGAGGTTGGACGGCATTGAGTGTGTGGGGGGTGAGAGTGGTCTCTATGGTGACCATGGGCGGTCCCAGACTCCTCTTTTCTATTTTTTTCCTTTGTTTTTTGTTTCCACCGTGGGAGGGTTTGTTTATTGGATGCATAGCTTGACAGGTGGGCCGTGGTTTGGGGTGGTGGGAGGATGGGATCTTTGTTATTGTTAAGGGGATTGATTTTGTATTTGTTACCGTTTGTGGGTGGGGTGTAAACTTTGGAGGAAAATGTGAAAATGGAGAATAAAAATATTTATTTTTTAAAAAATCTTCCTCTGCTTTCTTCACTCTCCAAGTATGAATTCCAAACAAATGGACATTTCCAAACAAGTGGAAGTTGGAAAAGTGAATAAACCGGGTGGGACGGGTCTTGATTATGCTGCCCGCTTTCCCAAGGCATTGGGAGGTGTAGAGAGTGTCAATGGATGGGAGGTGGGTTCACGTGATGGACAGGGCTGTGTCAATGACTCATAATTATTTTACACATCCACAAGCTAATAAATCTAACCACACTGCAGGAAGGACACTTGAGACAGTACAGAGGAGATTCATAAGAATATTGCCACGCCTTGAAAATTGCAGCTATGAGAAAGATCAGATAGGCTAGGATTGCTTTCCTTCGAACAGAGGAGACTAAGGGGTGACCTAATTGAGGTGGAAAACATTATGAGGGGCTTTGATGGTGTAGCCAGGAATGACTGATTCCCCTAGCTGAGGGGTCAATTACTAGGGGGAATAGATTGAAGGTGATTGGTGGAAGAATTAGAGGGCACAGGAGGAAAACCTTTTTCACCTAGTGGGTGGAAACATCTGGAATTACTGCCTGAATTGGTCGTTGTTTCTGAAACGCTCAACTCATTCAAAAAAAGTACCTGGGTCTGGATTTAAAGTGCTGTAACCTGCAGGGTGACAGACCCAGGTGCTGGAAAGTGAGATTGAAATAAGCAGCTAGTTTCTTTTTTCTGGCGGGCGCAGACAGAATGGGCTGAATGGCACATTTCCGCAACGTAACCTTTCTATGGCTCTAACCCCATTAAAGTAAGCTTAAACCTACAAACACATTGTTAAATGTGTCCAATTCACTCTTAATTGCCCTCTGAGATGACATAACAAGCCACTCAGTTGGACCATCACCTTTTCTTAATTAGGGATGGTAATAAATACAGCCGTACCAGCAATGTCCACGTCAAAAATTAATAAGAAAAAGAATGCATGCGGAGATGATTGCATTCAGCAGCTATGGGAAGTGCCATTGTTAATAAATACAGGAAGATTTGCTCAGCTAGGCATTTCTAATGAAATGGTCAGACATCAAATGCTTGCAATTCTACTACATACACCATCAGGAAATCTTCCCACAGTTGTTTGCAATATCACAGCACAGATCAACTAGCAGAAACCCTCCCCCCTGATCTTTCACAGGAATACTGATAGATTTTTGTTTTACAATGAG